>NW_018399876.1:7144-7540 GCF_002168275.2 Theobroma umbraticum | reverse complement strand
AAATCAATTATGACATTATAAAACCATTTAAAGCGAGTAATGAGGCTTTTGGAGGTATGGGTGACTATAAATGAACTTTTCTTGCAAATGAACGTTTGGTTCTTCATGTTTCTTAAGGTAGACATTCAATTCTAGCTTGTTTTAATCAAAAATGTACTTAGAATTCAAATTTAAATCAATTTTGATATTATAAAACCATTTAAAGTAGGTAATAAAGGTTTTAAAGGAATGCGTGACTATCAATGGTCTTTTTGTGCCAATGGTTTCCATTTTGTTCAAGTTTCTCGAGCTAAATATTCAATTATAACATGTTTTAACCAAAAATATAAAAAAAAATTCAAGTTAAAATCAATTTTGAGATTATAAAGCCATTTAAAGTAAGTAATAAGGCTTTTA
>NW_018399876.1:7005-7130 GCF_002168275.2 Theobroma umbraticum | reverse complement strand
TATAAATAGACTTTTCTTGCCAATGAATACCTTTTTCTTCAGGTTTCCCAAAGCAGACATTCAATTATAATCTGTTCTAACCTAAAAGGTAAAAAAATTCAACCTAAAATCAATTATGAGGTTAT
>NW_018399876.1:6843-6995 GCF_002168275.2 Theobroma umbraticum | reverse complement strand
AAAGTGAGTAATAAGGCTTTTGAAAGAATGGGTGACAATAAATTGAGTTTTCTTGCTAATGAAAGCCTATTTCTTCAAGTTTTATGGTAGACATTCAATATAATCTGTTTTAACTAAAAATGTACAAAGAATTCAAATTTAAATCAATTTTG
>NW_018399876.1:6672-6820 GCF_002168275.2 Theobroma umbraticum | reverse complement strand
GCTTTTAAAGGAATAGGTGACTATAAATGGACTTTTTTTGCCAATGAATGCCTTGTCCTTCACATTTCTTGAGGTTGACATTCAATTATAATCCATTTTAACCAAAAATATACAAAGAATTCAAATTTAAATCAATTTTGAGATTATA
>NW_018399876.1:6154-6347 GCF_002168275.2 Theobroma umbraticum | reverse complement strand
AACAAGGCTTTTTGAACGTATAGGTGACTATGAATGGACTGCTCTTGCCAATGAATGCCTTTTTCTTCACGTTTCTCAAGGTAGACATTCAATTCTTGTCTGTTTTAACTAAAAATGTAAAAAAATTCAACTTCAAATTAATTATTAGTTTATAAAACCATTGAAAGTAAGTAATAAGGCTTTTGAAGGCTTG
>NW_018399876.1:6017-6144 GCF_002168275.2 Theobroma umbraticum | reverse complement strand
AATGGACTTTTTGTGCCAATGGTTGGGTTTTGCTTCACGTTCCTTCAGGAAAATATTCAATTATAGTCTTTTATAACCAAAAATGTAAAAACTTAAAATTACAGTCAATTTTGAGATTATAAAGCCA
>NW_018399876.1:5818-6007 GCF_002168275.2 Theobroma umbraticum | reverse complement strand
GTAATAAGGCTTTTGAAGAAATGAATGACTATAAATGGACTTTTCTTGTCAGTGAATACCTTTGTCTTCACGTTTCCCAAGATAGACATTCAATTATAATCTGTTCAAACCAAAAACATCAAAATATACAACCTAAATTCAATTATGAAGTTATAAAACCATTTAAAGTGAGTAATAAGGCTTTTGAAA
>NW_018399876.1:5427-5557 GCF_002168275.2 Theobroma umbraticum | reverse complement strand
ACAATGATTACCTTTTTCCTCACATTTCTTGAGCTAGACATTCAATTATAATATATTTTAATAAAAAATGTAAAAAAATCTTCAACTTAAAATTAATTTTTAGATGATAAAACCATTTAAAGCGAGTAAT
>NW_018399876.1:5333-5417 GCF_002168275.2 Theobroma umbraticum | reverse complement strand
AAGGAATGGGTGACTATAAATATACTTTTCTTGCCAATGAATACCTTTTTATTCATATTTCCTAAGACAGACATTCAATTATAA
>NW_018399876.1:5225-5323 GCF_002168275.2 Theobroma umbraticum | reverse complement strand
CCAAAAATGTCAAAATATACAACCCAAAATCAATTATGAGGCTATAAAAGCCATTTAAAGTGAGTAATAAAGCTTTTAAAGGGATGGGTCACTATAAA
>NW_018399876.1:4894-5069 GCF_002168275.2 Theobroma umbraticum | reverse complement strand
ATGAGATTATAAAACCAATTAAAGTGAGTAATAAGGCTTTTGAAGGAATAGGTGTATATAAATAGACTTTTCTTGCCAAAGAATGCCTTTTTCTTCACGTTTGTCGAGCTAAACCTTCAATTAAAATATGTTTTAATCAAAAATGTAAAAATATTTGAACTTAAAATTAATTATG
>NW_018399876.1:4744-4884 GCF_002168275.2 Theobroma umbraticum | reverse complement strand
ATCATTTAAAGTGAGTAATAAGGCTTTTGAAGGAGTGGGTGACTATAAATGGGCTTTTTCTTACAAATGAATGCCTTTTTCTTCATGTTTCTTGAGCTAGACATTTAATTACAATATATTTTAATTAAAAATGTCAAAAA
>NW_018399876.1:3220-4518 GCF_002168275.2 Theobroma umbraticum | reverse complement strand
TTCCAAGATAGACATTCAATTATAATCTATTCTAACCAAAAACGTCAAAATATACATCATAAAATCAATTATGAGGTTATAAAAACCATTTAAAGTGAGTAGTAAGGCTTTTGAGCGAATGGGTGACTACAAATGAAGTTTTTTTGTCAATGAATGCCTTTTTTCACATTTTTTAAGGTACACATTCAATTAAAACGTGTTTTAATGAAAAATGTAAAACAATTTCAACTTAAAATTAATTATGAGATTATAAAACCATTTAAAGTGAGTAATAAGGCTTTTGAAGGAATGGGTGAATATAAATGGACTTTTCTTGCCAATGAATGCCTTTTTCGTCATGTTTGTCAAGCTAGACCTTCAATTACAATATGTTTTAAACAAAAATCTAAAAATATTTGAACTTAAAATCAATTATGAGATTATAAAATTATTTAAAGTGAGTAATAAGGCTTTTGAAGGAATGGGTGACTATAAATGGGCTTTTCTTGCTAATGAACGCCTTTTTCTTCACATTTCTTATGGTTGAAGTTAAATTATAATCTGTTTTAAGCAAAAATGTACGAAGACTTCAAATTTAAATCAATTCGGAGATTATAAAATCATTTAAAATAAGTAATAAGGATTTTGAAGGAATAGGTGAATATAAATGGACTTTTTTTGCTAATCAATATCGTTTGCTTTAGGTTTCTCGAGGTAGTCATTCAATTATAGTCTGTTTTAACCAAAAATATAAAAAAAATTAACTTAAAAACAATTATGGCATTATAAAACTATTTAAAGCGAGTAATGAGGGTTTTGGAGGTATGGGTGACTATAAATGGACTTTTCTTTTAAATGAATGTTGTTTTCTTTATGTTTCTCAAGGTAGACATTCAATTCTAGTTTGTTTTAACCAAAAATGTGTAAACAATTCAAATTTAAATCAGTTTTGAGATTACAAAACTATTTAAAGTGAGTAATAAGGCTTTTAAAGAAATGGGTGACTATAAATGGACTTTTTGTTTCAATGGTTGCCATTTTCTTCATGTTTGTCAAGTTAGACATTCAATTATAATATGTTTTAACCAACAATGTAAAAATATTTGAACTTAAAATTAATTATGAGATTATAAAACTATTTAAAGTGACTAATAAGGCTTTTGAAGGAATGAGTGACTCTAAATGGACTTTTCTTTCTAAGGAATACCTTTTTCTTCACGTTTCTCAAGCTAGACCTTCAATTACAATATGTTTTAACTAAAAACGTAAAAAAATTAGAACTTGAACTCAGTTATGAGATTATAAAGCCATATAAAAGA
>NW_018399876.1:2966-3120 GCF_002168275.2 Theobroma umbraticum | reverse complement strand
TCTTTTATATGGCTTTATAATCTCATAACTGAGTTCAAGTTCTAATTTTTTTACACTTTTAGTTAAAACATATTGTAATTGAAGGTCTAGCTTGAGAAATGTGAAGAAAAAGGTATTCCTTAGAAAGAAAAGTCCATTTAGAGTCACTCATTCC
>NW_018399876.1:2404-2647 GCF_002168275.2 Theobroma umbraticum | reverse complement strand
TAAAGAAAACAGCATTCATTTAAAAGAAAAGTCCATTTATAGTCACCCATACCTCCAAAACCCTAATTACTCGCTTTAAATAGTTTTATAATGCCATAATTGTTTTTAAGTTAAATTGTTTTTATATTTTTGGTTAAAACAGACTATAATTGAATGACTACCTCGAGAAACGTAAAGCAAAAGATATTGATTAGCAAGAAAAGTCCATTTATAGTCACTCATTCCTTCAAAAGCCTTATTACT
>NW_018399876.1:2096-2214 GCF_002168275.2 Theobroma umbraticum | reverse complement strand
AATTGATTTTAAGTTCAAATATTTTTAGATTTTTGTTTAAAACATATTGTAATTAAAGGTCTAGCTTAACAAACATGACGAAAAAGGCATTCATTGGCAAGAAAAGTCCATTTATATT
>NW_018399876.1:1800-2075 GCF_002168275.2 Theobroma umbraticum | reverse complement strand
TATTACTCACTTTAAATGGTTTTATAATTTCATAATTGATTTTAAGTTGAAATTGTTTTACATTTTTCATTAAAACACATTTTAATTGAATGTGTACCTTAAGAAATGTGAAAAAAAGGCATTCATTGACAAAAAAACTTCATTTATAGTCACCCATTCGCTCAAAAGCCTTACTACTCACTTGAAATGGTTTTTATAACCTCATAATTGATTTTATGATATATATTTTGACGTTTTTGGTTAGAATAGATTATAATTGAATGTCTATCTTGGAA
>NW_018399876.1:1502-1637 GCF_002168275.2 Theobroma umbraticum | reverse complement strand
TTTTTGACATTTTTAATTAAAATATATTGTAATTAAATGTCTAGCTCAAGAAACGTGAAGAAAAAGGCATTCATTTGCAAGAAAAAGCCCATTTATAGTCACCTATTCCTTCAAAAGCCTTATTACTCACTTTAA
>NW_018399876.1:1315-1490 GCF_002168275.2 Theobroma umbraticum | reverse complement strand
TCTCATAATTAATTTTAAGTTCAAATATTTTTACATTTTTGATTAAAACATATTGTAATTGAAGGTTTAGCTCAACAAACTTGAAGAAAAGCATTCTTTGACAAGAAAAGTCTATTTATATACACCCATTCCTTCAAAAGCCTTATTACTCACTTTAAATGGTTTTATAATCTCA
>NW_018399876.1:993-1169 GCF_002168275.2 Theobroma umbraticum | reverse complement strand
TTAAAAGCTTTATTACTCACTTTAAATGGCTTTTATAACCTCATAATTGATTTTAGGTTGTATATTTTGACGTTTTTGGTTAGAACAGATTATAATTGAATGTCTGTCTTAGGAAATATGAAGAAAAAGGTATTCATTGGCAAGAAAAGTGCATTTATAGTCACCCATTCCTTCAA
>NW_018399876.1:856-983 GCF_002168275.2 Theobroma umbraticum | reverse complement strand
ACTCGCTTTAAATGGTTTTATCATCTAAAAATTAATTTTAAGTTGAAAATTTTTTTACATTTTTTATTAAAACATATTATAATTGAATGTCTAGCTCAAGAAATGTGAGGAAAAAGGTAATCATTGT
>NW_018399876.1:341-529 GCF_002168275.2 Theobroma umbraticum | reverse complement strand
TTTCAAAAGCCTTATTACTCACTTTAAATGGTTTTATAACTTCATAATTGAATTAAGGTTGTATATTTTGATGTTTTTGGTTTGAACAGATTATAATTGAATGTCTACCTTGGGAAACGTGAAGACAAAGGTATTCATTGACAAGAAAAGTCCATTTATAGTCATTCATTTCTTCAAAAGCCTTATTA
>NW_018399876.1:201-331 GCF_002168275.2 Theobroma umbraticum | reverse complement strand
ATGGCTTTATAATCTCAAAATTGACTGTAATTTTAAGTTTTTACATTTTTGATTATAAAAGACTATAATTGAATATTTTCTTTAAGGAACGTGAAGCAAAACCCAACCATTGGCACAAAAAGTCCATTCA
>NW_018399876.1:0-191 GCF_002168275.2 Theobroma umbraticum | reverse complement strand
AGCCTTCGAAAGCCTTATTACTTGCTTTCAATGGTTTTATAAACTAATAATTAATTTGAAGTTCAATTTTTTTACATTTTTAGTTAAAACAGACAAGAATTAAATGTCTACCTTGAGAAATGTGAAGAGAAAGACACTCATTGGCAAGAGCAGTCCATTCATAGTCACCTATACGTTCAAAAAGCCTTGTT
>NW_018399875.1:2298-2428 GCF_002168275.2 Theobroma umbraticum | reverse complement strand
GAAAAGTCCATTAATAGTCACCAATTCCTTCAAAAAGCCTTATTACTCGCTTTAAATGGTTTTATAATGCCATAACTGATTTTTAGTTAACGTTTTTTACATTTTTGGTTAAAACAGACTATAATTGAAT
>NW_018399875.1:2005-2167 GCF_002168275.2 Theobroma umbraticum | reverse complement strand
AAAATTGATTGAAATTTGAATTCTTTGTACATTTTTTATTAAAAAAGATTATAACTGAATGTCAACGTCAAGAAACATGAAGTAAAAGGCATTCATTGGCAAGAAAAGTCCATTAATAGTCACACATTCCTTCGAAAGCCTTATTATACACTTTAAATAGTT
>NW_018399875.1:1906-1995 GCF_002168275.2 Theobroma umbraticum | reverse complement strand
ATTGATTGAAATTTGAATTCTTTGTACAGTTTTGTTTAAAAAAGATTATAATTCAATGTCAACCTCAAAAATTGTGAAGGTAAAGGCAT
>NW_018399875.1:1643-1886 GCF_002168275.2 Theobroma umbraticum | reverse complement strand
TTAATAGTCACCGATTCTTTCAAAAAGCCTTATTACTCGCTTTACATGGTTTTACAAAGCCATAATTGATTTTAAGTTGAACTTTTTTACATTTTTCGTTAAAAAATACTAGAATTGATGTCCACCTTGATAAACGTAATGAAAAAGGCATTTATTTGCAAGAAAAGTCCTTTTATAGTAACCCATTCCTTCAAAAGCCTCATTACTTACTTTCAATGGTTTTATAATCTCAAAATTGATTTA
>NW_018399875.1:1423-1633 GCF_002168275.2 Theobroma umbraticum | reverse complement strand
TTTTGTACATCTTTCTATAAAACAGATTATAATTAAATGTCAACCTCCAGAAACATGAAGAAAAAGATTCATTGGTAAGAGAATTCTATTTATAGTCACCCATTCCTTCAAAAGGCTTCATACTCACTTTAAATGGTTTTGTAATCTTAAAATTGATTGAAATTTGATTTCTTTGTACATTTTTAGTTAAAAAAGATTTTAATTGAATGT
>NW_018399875.1:1278-1413 GCF_002168275.2 Theobroma umbraticum | reverse complement strand
AAACATGAAGAAAAAGGTATTCATTGGCAAGAAAAGTCTATTAAGAGTCACCCATTCCTTCAAAAGCCTTATTACACACTCTAAATAGTTTTATATTCTCAAAATTGATTTAAATTTGAATTCTTTGTACATTTT
>NW_018399875.1:314-1178 GCF_002168275.2 Theobroma umbraticum | reverse complement strand
AAACCATTTAAAGTGAGTATGAAGGCTTTTGAAGGAATAGGTGACTATAAATAGAATTTTGATACCAATGAACCTTTTTCTTCATGTTTCTGCCGGTTGATATTCAATTATAATCTGTTTTAAGGAAAGATGTACAGAGAATTTAAATTTAAATCAATTTTGAGATTATAAAACCATTTAAAATGAGTAATAAGGCTTTTGAAGGAATGGGTTACTATAAATGGACTTTTCTTGCCAATGAATGTCTTTTTCATTAAGATTATCAAGGAAGACATCAATTCGAGTTTGTTTTAACCATAAATGTAAAAAAGTTTAACTTAAAATCAATTACGACATTATAAAACCATGTAAAGCGAGTAATAAGGCTTTTTGAAAGAATGGGTAACTATTAATGGACTTTTCTTGCCAATGAATGCCATTACGTTCACATTTCTTGAGGGTGACATTGAATTATAATCTTTTTTAACCAAAAATGTACAAAAGATTCAAAGTTCAATCAATTTTGAGATTACAAAACTATTTAAAGTGAGTAATAAGGCTTCCGGAGGAATGGGTGACTGTAAATGGACTTTTCTTACCAATGAACCTTTATCTTCATGTTTCTAGAGGTTGACATTCAATTATAATCTGCTTTACCAAAAATGTACTAAGAATTCAAATTTAAATCAATTTTGAGATTATAGAACTATTTAAAGTGAGTAATAAGGCTTTTGAAAGAATGGGTGACTATTAACGGACTTTTCTTGCAAATGAATGCCTTTTCCTTCATCTTTCCTGACGTTGACATTAAATTATAATATTTTTTAACCAAAAATGCGCAAAGAATTCAAATTTCAATCAATTTTGAGATTACAAAACCATTTA
>NW_018399875.1:141-304 GCF_002168275.2 Theobroma umbraticum | reverse complement strand
TAAGGCTTTTGAAGGAATGGGTGGTTATAAATGGACTTTTCTTGCCAACAAATACCATTTCTTTGTGTTTCTTTAGTTTGACAGTCAATTATAGTCTGTTTTAACAAAAAATGTAAAACACCTCAACTAAAAATCAATTATGGCATTATAAAACCATTTAAAG
>NW_018399875.1:0-131 GCF_002168275.2 Theobroma umbraticum | reverse complement strand
GGCTTTTGAAGGAATGAGTGACTATAAACGGATTTTTCTTGCCAGTGTATGCCCTTTTCTTCATGTTTCTTGAGGTTGATATTCAATTATAATCTGTTTTAACCAAAAATGTACAAAGAATTGAAATTTAA
>NW_018399874.1:1418-1568 GCF_002168275.2 Theobroma umbraticum | reverse complement strand
AAAATCATTTAAAATGAGTAATAAGGCTTTTGAAAGAATAGGTGACTATAAATGAACTTTGCTTAGAAATGAATGCATTTTTCTCCATGTTTCTTAAGATAGACATTCAATTATAATCTGTTTTAGTCAATAATGTAAAAAAAATTGAAC
>NW_018399874.1:1166-1290 GCF_002168275.2 Theobroma umbraticum | reverse complement strand
CGAGTAATAAAACTTTTGAAGAAATAGGAGACTATAAATGAACTTTTTTTCTCAATGAGTGGCTTTTTTTACACATTTTCTGAGGCAAGCAATCAGTTATAGTCTGTTTTAATGAAAAATATAA
>NW_018399874.1:677-787 GCF_002168275.2 Theobroma umbraticum | reverse complement strand
TTCTTCACGTTTTACAAGGTAGACATTCAATTACGCTATATTTTAACTAAAAATATAAAACAAAATTGAACTTAAAATCAAATTTAAGATTATAAAAACATTTAAAGCGA
>NW_018399874.1:280-399 GCF_002168275.2 Theobroma umbraticum | reverse complement strand
ATTGAACATAAAAATAATTTTGAGATTATAAAACCATTTAAAGTGAGTAATAAGTCTTTTGAACAAAATGGGTGACTATAAATAGACTTTTCTTGCCAATGAATGCCTTTTTCTTCATG
>NW_018399874.1:0-152 GCF_002168275.2 Theobroma umbraticum | reverse complement strand
AACCACTTAAAGTGAGTAGCAAGGCTTTTGAAGGAACGGGAGACTATAAATGGATTTTTCTTCTCAATGAATGTCTTTTTCTACATGTTTCCTAAGGCAGATATTCAATTAAAGTCTATTTTAATGAAAAATATAAAAAAATTCAACTTAAA
>NW_018399873.1:4879-5043 GCF_002168275.2 Theobroma umbraticum | reverse complement strand
ACATTTTTGGTCAAAACAGATTATAATTGAATGTTTGCCTTGAGAAATCTGAAGAAAAAGCCATTCATTGGCAAAAAAAGTCCAATTATAGTCACTCATTACTTCAAAATCCTTACTACTCACTTTAAATGGTTTTGGAATCTCATAATTGATTTTAAGTTGAA
>NW_018399873.1:4301-4573 GCF_002168275.2 Theobroma umbraticum | reverse complement strand
TTGACAAGAAAAGTCCATTTATAGTTACTCATGCCTTCGAAAGCTTTATTACTCATTTTATATGGTTTTATAATCTCATAATTGATTTAAGGTTGAATTTTTTTTATTTTTGGTTAAAATAGATTATAATTGGCTGTCTGCCTTGAGAAACGTGAAGACAAAGCCACTCAATGATAAGAAAAGTATATTTGTAGTCACCCATACGTTCGAAAGCCTTGTTACTCAATTTCAATAGTTTTATAATATCATAATCGATTTTAGGTTGAATTGTT
>NW_018399873.1:3907-4085 GCF_002168275.2 Theobroma umbraticum | reverse complement strand
TAAACTTCAATTTTTTTTACATTTTTGGTCAAAACAGATTATAATTGAATGTTTTCCTTGAGAAATGTGAAGGAAAAGCCATTCATTGACAAAAAAAGTCCAATTATAGTCACTCATTACTTCGAAAGCCTTACTACTCACTTTAAATGGTTTTGGAATCTCATAATTGATTTTAAGT
>NW_018399873.1:3181-3591 GCF_002168275.2 Theobroma umbraticum | reverse complement strand
TTCATTGACAAAAAAAGCTCATTTATAGTCACCCAAGTCTTCGAAAGCCTTATTACTCGCTTTAAAAGGTTTTCTAATCCTATAATTGATTTTAAATTGTATTTTTCTACCTTTTGATTAAAAGATGTTATAATTGAACGTCTACCTTGAGAAACATGAAACAAAAACCATATATTAATATGAAAAGTTCATTTATAGTTACTCAAGCCTTCGAAAGCCTTATTGCTCACTTTAAATGGTTTTATAATCTAATAATTGATTTTAGATTGAATTTTTTTACATTTTTAGTCAAAACATATTATAATTGAATGTCTGCCTTGGGAAACATGAAGAAAAGGTCATTTATTGGTAAGAAAAGTCCATTTATAGTCATTCATTCCTTCGAAAGCCTTATTACTCACTTTAAATGA
>NW_018399873.1:3005-3171 GCF_002168275.2 Theobroma umbraticum | reverse complement strand
TCACAATTGATTTTAGGTTGAATGTTCTTATATTTTTAGTTAAAATAGATTATAACTGAGTGTCTACCTTAGGAAACATAAAGAAAAAGTCATTCATTTATAGAAAAAGTTTATTTATAGTAACCCATGCCTTCGAAACTTTAAATGGTTTTATAATCTCATAATT
>NW_018399873.1:2826-2995 GCF_002168275.2 Theobroma umbraticum | reverse complement strand
TGAATTTTTTACATTTTTTATTAGAATAGCTTATAATTGATTGTTTTCCTTAGAAAACATGAAGAAAATGCCATTCATTGACAAGAAAAGTCCATTTATAGTCTTCTATGCCTTCAAAAGCCTTACTACTCGCTTTAAATGGTTTTATAATTTGATAATTGATTTTAAG
>NW_018399873.1:2684-2816 GCF_002168275.2 Theobroma umbraticum | reverse complement strand
TTACATTTTTGATTAAAACAGATTATAATTGAATGTCTGCCTTAAAAAATGTGAAAAAAAATCCATTCATTACTAAGAAAAGTCAATTTATAGTTACCAATTCATTCAAAAGCCTTATTACTCGCTTTAAAT
>NW_018399873.1:2059-2674 GCF_002168275.2 Theobroma umbraticum | reverse complement strand
TCTCATAATTGATTTTAAGTTAAATTTTTTTATATTTTTGGTTCAAACAGATTATAATTAAATGTCTGTCTCATGAAACATGAAGAAAAAGCCATTAAAGAAAAGTTCATTTATAGTTACCCATGCCTTCGAAAGCCTTATTACTCATTTTATGTGGTTTTATAATCTCATAAATGATTTTAGGTTGAATTTTATTTTATTTTTGGTTAAAATAGATTATAATTGGCTGTCTGCCTTGAGAAACATGAAGACAAAGCCATTCAATGATAAGAAAAGTACATTTGTAGTCACCCATGCTTTCGAAAGCCTTATTACTCAATATCAATAGTTTTATAATATCATAATCGATTTTAGGTTGAATTGTTTTACATTTTTTATTAAGACACATTATAATTAAATATTTACCTTGAGAAATATGAACAAAACTCATTTATTGACAGGAAAAGCCCATTTATAGTCACCCTAGTCTTGAGATTATTACTCGCTTTAAATTATTTTATAACCTCATAATTGATTTAAACTTCAATTTTTTTTTACATTTTTGGTCAAAATAGATTATAATTGAATGTTTGCTTTGAGAAATGTGAAGAAAAAGCTACTCATTGGCAAAAAAAA
>NW_018399873.1:1807-1956 GCF_002168275.2 Theobroma umbraticum | reverse complement strand
CAATTTAAAGCGAGTAATAATCTCAAGGCTTGGGTGACTATAAATGGGCTTTTCCTGTCAATAAATGAGTTTTGTTCATGTTTCTCAAGGTAAATATTTAATTATAATATGTTTTAATTAAAAGTATAAAACAATTCAACCTAAAATCG
>NW_018399873.1:1488-1797 GCF_002168275.2 Theobroma umbraticum | reverse complement strand
TATAAAACTATTGAAATTGAGTAATAAGGCTTTCGAAGGCATGGGTGACTACAAATGTACTTTTCTTATCATTGAATGGTGTTGTCTTCACATTTCTCAAGGCAGACAGCCAATTATAATCTATTTTAACTAAAAATAAAAAAAAATCAACCTAAAATCAGTTATGAGATTATAAAACCATATAAAACGAGTAATAAGGCTTTCGAAGGCATGAGTAACTATAATTAGACTTTTTTTGCCAATGAATGGCTTTTCCTTCAGATTTCTCAAGGCAAACATTCAATTATAATCTGTTTTGACCAAAAATGT
>NW_018399873.1:970-1452 GCF_002168275.2 Theobroma umbraticum | reverse complement strand
CAATTTAAAGCGAGTAATAATCTCAAGGCTTGGGTGACTATAAATGGGCTTTTCTTGTCAATAAATGAGTTTTGGTCATGTTTCTCAAGGTAAATATTTAATTATAATATGTTTTAATAAAAAGTGTAAAACAATTCAACCTCAAATCGATTATGATATTATAAAACTATTGAAATTGAGTAAGAAGACTTTCGAAGGCATGGGTGACTACAAATGTACTTTTCTTATCATTGAATGGCTTTGTCTTCACGTTTCTCAAGGCAAACAACCAATTATAATCTATTTTAACCAAAAATAAAAAAAATTCAACCTAAAATCAATTATGAGATTATAAAATCATATAAAACGAGTAATAAGGCTTTCGAAGGCATGGGTAACTATAAATGGTCTTTTCTTGTCGATGAATGGCTTTTTATTCATGTTTCATGAGGCAAACATTTAATTATAATCTATTTTAATAAAAAATATAAAAAAATTCAACT
>NW_018399873.1:820-960 GCF_002168275.2 Theobroma umbraticum | reverse complement strand
TATGAGATTATAAAACTATTTAAAGCGAGTAATAAGGCTTTTGAATGAATTGGTGACTATATATTGACTTTTCTTAGTAATGAATGGATTTTTTTTCACATTTCCTGAGGCAGACAATCAATTATAATCTATTTTAACCA
>NW_018399873.1:632-810 GCF_002168275.2 Theobroma umbraticum | reverse complement strand
AAAAAATAACTTAAAATCAATTATCAGATTATAAAACCATTTAAAGCGAGTAGTAAGGCTTTTGAAGAAATAGAAGACTATAAATGGACTTTTCTTGTCAATAAATGGCTTTTTCTTCATGTTTTCTAAGGCAAACAATCAATTATAATCTGTTCTAATAAAAAATGTAAAAAATTCA
>NW_018399873.1:261-622 GCF_002168275.2 Theobroma umbraticum | reverse complement strand
AATTATGAGATTATAAAACCATTTAAAATTTCAAAGGCATAGGTTACTATAAATAAACTTTTTCTCTAAATGAATGACTTTTTCTTTATGTTTCCCAAGGTAGACACTCAATTATAATCTGTTTTAACTAAAAATGTAAGAACATTCAACCTAAAATTGATTATGAGATTATAGAATCATTTAAAGTGAGTAATAAGGTTTTCGAAGGAATGAATGACTAGAAATGTACTTTTCTTACCAATGAATGATATTTTCTTCACGTTTCCCAAGGCAGACATTCAATTATAATATGTTTTGACTAAAAATATAAAAAAATTCAATCTAAAATCAATTATTAGATTATAAAACCATTTAAAGTGAG
>NW_018399873.1:0-150 GCF_002168275.2 Theobroma umbraticum | reverse complement strand
TCAAGGTAGACATTCAATTATAACATCTTTTAATCAAAAGGTAGAAAAATACAACTTAAAATCAATTATAGGATTATAAAACCTTTTAAAGCGAGCAATAAGGCTTTCGAAGACTTGGGTGACTATAAATGAGCTTTTTTTGTCAATGAA
>NW_018399872.1:1477-1594 GCF_002168275.2 Theobroma umbraticum | reverse complement strand
TAATTTTATAATCTAATAATTGATTTTAAGTTTAATTTTTTTACATTTTTAATTGAAACAAATTATATCTCAGGAAACTTGAAGAAAAGAGCATTCATTGACAGGAAAAGTCCATTT
>NW_018399872.1:1238-1358 GCF_002168275.2 Theobroma umbraticum | reverse complement strand
GAAACATGAAGAAAAGAGCATTCATTGGCAAGAAAAGTTCATATATAGCGTCCCTATTATTCAAAGGGCTTATTACTAGCTTTAAATAGTTTTATAATCTAATAATTGATTTTAAGTTGA
>NW_018399872.1:803-1003 GCF_002168275.2 Theobroma umbraticum | reverse complement strand
TCTCATAATTGATTTTAAGTTGAATTTTTTTACATTTTTGATTAAAACAGGCAAGAATTGAATGTCTATCTCGAGAAACGCAAAGGAAAAAGTATTCATTTTCAAGAAAAGTCTATTTATAGTCACTCATTCCTTCAAAAGCCTTGTTACTCCCTTTAAGTGGTTTTATAATGTCATAATTGATTTTAAGTTGAGTGTTT
>NW_018399872.1:405-530 GCF_002168275.2 Theobroma umbraticum | reverse complement strand
TGTAAATAGTTTTATAATCTCATAATTGATTTTAAGTTGAAGTTATTTACATTTCTCGTTAAAAAAAACTTTAATTGAATGTCTGCCTCAAGAAACATAAAGAAAAAAGCATTCACTGATAAGAA
>NW_018399872.1:0-168 GCF_002168275.2 Theobroma umbraticum | reverse complement strand
AAGTTGAATTTTTTTACATTTTTCATTAAAACAGACCATAATTGAATGTCTACCATAAGAAACTGTAATAAAAGAACATTCATTGGTAAGAAAAGTCTATTTATAGTCTTCCGGTCCTTCAAAAGCCTTATTACTTGCTTTAAATGATTTTATAATCTAATAATTGAT
>NW_018399871.1:2011-2140 GCF_002168275.2 Theobroma umbraticum | reverse complement strand
AATGAACAGCTCTTTTGTCACGTTTCTCGAGGTAAAAACTCAATCATAATCTATTTTAACCTAAATTGAAAAAATATTCAACCTAAAATCAATTATGAGATTACAAAATCATTTAAAGTGAGTAATAAG
>NW_018399871.1:1795-1997 GCF_002168275.2 Theobroma umbraticum | reverse complement strand
GTGTGACAATAAATGGACTTTTCTAGCCAATGAATAGCTTTTTCTTCATGTTTCTTGAGGCAGACATTCAGTTATAATATGTTTTGACTAAATATGTAAAACAATTCAACTCAAAATTAATTATGAGATTATAAAACCGTTTAAAGCAAATAATAAGGTTTTTGAAGGAGTGGGTGACTACAAATAGACTTTACTTACCAAT
>NW_018399871.1:1533-1660 GCF_002168275.2 Theobroma umbraticum | reverse complement strand
GCGTAATAAGGCTTTCGAAGGAATGGGTGACTATAAATAGACTTTTTTTACCAATGACTGCCTATTCCTTCACGATTCTCAAGGTAGACATTTAATTATACTCTGTTTTAATTAAAAATGTAAAAAC
>NW_018399871.1:1439-1523 GCF_002168275.2 Theobroma umbraticum | reverse complement strand
AAGTCAATTATGAGTTTATAAAACTATTTAAACCGTGTAATAAAGTTTTTGAAGGAATGGATGACTATAATTGAGCTTTGCTTG
>NW_018399871.1:1265-1424 GCF_002168275.2 Theobroma umbraticum | reverse complement strand
TTATTTATGTTTCTTGAGGCAGACATTCAATTAAAATCTATTTTAATTAAAAATATAATAAAATTCAACCTAAAATTAATTATGAGATTTTAAAACCGTTTAAAGCAACTAATAATGTTTTTGAAGGAATGGGTAACTATAAATGGACTTTTCTTGATG
>NW_018399871.1:907-1045 GCF_002168275.2 Theobroma umbraticum | reverse complement strand
AGACTCTTCTAGCCAATGAATGGCTTTTTCTTCACGTTTCTTGACGTAGACATTCAATTATAATCTGTTCTAATCAAAAATGTAAAAACATTCAGCTTAAAATCAATTATGAGATTATAAAACTATTTAAAGTGAGTA
>NW_018399871.1:731-882 GCF_002168275.2 Theobroma umbraticum | reverse complement strand
TGAACATTCAATCATTATCTATTTTAACTAAAAATGTAAAAATATTCAACCTAATATCAATTATGAGATTATAAAACTATTTAAAGTGAGCAATCAAGCTTTCGAAAGCATGGGTGACTATAAATGGGATTTTCTTACCAATGAACGGCTC
>NW_018399871.1:94-225 GCF_002168275.2 Theobroma umbraticum | reverse complement strand
CAATTATGAGATTATAAAACCATTTAAAGCGAGTAATAAGGCTTTCGAAGATATAGGTGGCTATAAGTTGACTTTTTTAGCCAATAAATAGTTTTTTCTTCATGTCTCTTGAGGCAAACATTCAATTATAA
>NW_018399871.1:0-84 GCF_002168275.2 Theobroma umbraticum | reverse complement strand
GCAAAAATATAAAAATATTCAACCTAAAATGAATTATGAGATTATAAAACAAGTTAAAGCGAGTAATAAGGCTTTTGAAAGCAT
>NW_018399870.1:3630-3830 GCF_002168275.2 Theobroma umbraticum | reverse complement strand
ATTCAACTTAAAATCAATTATGAGATTATAAAACTATTTAAAGCGACTAAAAAGGCTTTTGAAAGAATGAGTGACAATAAATAGACTTTTCTTGCTAATCAATGCCTTTTTCTTCATGTTTCTTGACGTAGACATTCAATTATAATCTATTTTAACCAAAAAAGAGAAAAACATTGAACTTAAAATCAATTTTGAGATTA
>NW_018399870.1:3500-3620 GCF_002168275.2 Theobroma umbraticum | reverse complement strand
TAAAGTGAGTAAGAAAGCTTTTGGAGGATGGGTGACTATAATTGACTTTTCTTTCCAATGAATGGGTTTTTCTTCACATTTCTCAAGGTAGACATTCAATTATTGTTTGTTTTAACAAAA
>NW_018399870.1:2922-3284 GCF_002168275.2 Theobroma umbraticum | reverse complement strand
TAAGGCTTTTGAAAGAATAGGTGACTATAAATAGACTTTTCTTCTCAATAAATGACTTTTTCTACATATTTCTTGAGGTAAGCAATCAATTATAGTTTATTTTAATGGCAAATGAAAAAAAATTTAACTTAAAATTAATTATTAGATTATAGAATAATTTAAAACGAGTAATAAGGCTTTGAGGGAATAGGTAACTATAAATGGACTTTTCTTGTCAATGAATCCCTTTTTCGTCATGTTTCTTGAGGTAGACATTCATTTCTACTTTGTTTTAACTAAAAATGTAAAACCATTCAACTTAAAATTACTTATGAGATTATAAAATAATTTAAAGCGAGTAATAAGGCTTTTAAAAGAATGGG
>NW_018399870.1:2611-2750 GCF_002168275.2 Theobroma umbraticum | reverse complement strand
AAAGCGAGTAATAAAGCTTTTGAAGGAATGGGTAACTATAAATTGACTTTTCTTATCAATAAATTTTTTTTCTTCACGTTTCTTGAGGTAGACATTCAATTATAGTCTGTTTAAACAAAAATGTAAAAAAATTCAACTT
>NW_018399870.1:2271-2593 GCF_002168275.2 Theobroma umbraticum | reverse complement strand
TAAAACCATTTAAAGTGAGTAATAAGGCTTTTGAAGGAATGTGTGACAATAAATTGACTTGTCTTGCCAATGAATGTCTTTTTTTTTATGTTTCTCAACGTAGACATATAATTATGATCGATTTTAACAAAAAAAGTAAAAAACATTGAACTCAAAATCAATTTTGAGATTATAAAACTCTTTAAAGAGAGTAATAAGCCTTTTAGAGGAATGGGTGACTATAATGGACTTTTCTTACTAATGAATGTATTTTTCTTCACATTTCTCGAGTTAGACATTCAATTATTATCTGTTTTAATCAAAAATATAAAAAAATTCAACT
>NW_018399870.1:1994-2261 GCF_002168275.2 Theobroma umbraticum | reverse complement strand
TATGAGATTATAAAACCATTTAAAGCGAGTAATAAAGCTTCTGAAAGAATAGGTATGTATAAATGGACTTTCCTTAGCAATGAATAGCTTTTTCTTCATGTTTTTTGAGACAGACATTCAATTATAACCTGTTTTAATCAAAAATGTAAAAAAAATCAACTTAAAATCAATTATGAGATTACCAAACTATTTAAAGCGAGTAATAAAGCTTTTGAAAGAATGGGCGGCTATAATGGACTTTTTTTGTCAATGAATACTTTTTTCTTC
>NW_018399870.1:1696-1901 GCF_002168275.2 Theobroma umbraticum | reverse complement strand
GTAAAAAAATTTAACTTAAAATCAATTATGAGATAATAAAACTATTTAAAGCGACTAATAAGCCTTTTAGAGGAATCGGTGACTATAATGTACTTTTCTTACCAATGAATGTTTTTTCCTTCACGTTTCTCGAGGTAGACATTAAATTATTATCTGTTTTAACCAAAAATATAAAAAAATTCAACTTAAACTCAATTATGAGATT
>NW_018399870.1:1376-1565 GCF_002168275.2 Theobroma umbraticum | reverse complement strand
TGAATTTAAAATCAATTTTGAGATGTTAAAACCAATTAAAGCAAATAATAAGGCTTTTGAAGGAATGAGTGACTATAAATCGACTTTTCTTGCCAATGAATATTTTTTTCTTCATGTTTCTCTAGGTAGACATTTAATTATAGTTTGTTTTAACCAAAAATGTGAAAAAACTCAACTTAAAATCAATTA
>NW_018399870.1:1103-1271 GCF_002168275.2 Theobroma umbraticum | reverse complement strand
AATCAATACCTTTTTCTTCATATTTCTTGACGTAGACATTCAATTATAATCTATTTTAACCAAAAAATGAAAAAAACATTGAACTTAAAATCAATTTAGAGATTATAAAACTATTTAAAGTGAGTAATAAGGCTTTTAGAGGATGGGTGACTATAATTGACTTTTCTT
>NW_018399870.1:728-961 GCF_002168275.2 Theobroma umbraticum | reverse complement strand
AAAATGTAAAAAAATTCAACTTAGAATCAATTATGAGATTATAAAACTATTTAAGACGAGTAATAACGCTTTTAAAGGAATGAATGACTATAAATAGTCTTTTCTTACCAATAAATCCCTTTTCCTTCACGTTTCTCAAAGTAGATATTCAATTATAATCTGTTTTGACCACAAATATAAAAAAATTTAACTTAAAATAAATTATGGGATTATAAAACCATTTAAAGTGAGTA
>NW_018399870.1:461-718 GCF_002168275.2 Theobroma umbraticum | reverse complement strand
TGAAAGAATGGGTGACTATAAATAGACTTTTCTTCTCAATAAATAGTTTTTTCTACATATTTCCTGAAGTAACCAATCAATTATAGTCTATTTTAATGGCAAATGCAAAAAAATTTAACTTAAAATTAATTATTAGATTATAAAATAATTTAAAGCGAGTAATAAAGCTTTTGAGGGAATGGGTAACAATAAATAGACTTTTCTAGCCAATGAATCCCTTTTTCTTCATGTTTTTTGAGGTAGACATTTATTTCTAC
>NW_018399870.1:213-401 GCF_002168275.2 Theobroma umbraticum | reverse complement strand
GAGATTATAAAACCATTTAAAGCGAGTAATAAGGCTTTTAAAAGAATGGGCGACTATAAATAGACTTTTCTTATCAATGAATGCTTTTTCCTTCACTATTTTAACCTAAATTATAAAAAAATTCAACTTAAAGACAATTATGAGATTATAAAACCATTTAAAGCGAGTAATAAGGTTTTTGAAGGAAT
>NW_018399870.1:0-196 GCF_002168275.2 Theobroma umbraticum | reverse complement strand
CTTTTCTTGCTAATGAATGCTTTTTTCTTTATGTTTCTCTAGGTAGACATTCATTTATAGTCTGTTTTAATTAAAAATATAAAAAAGTTCAACTTAAAATTAATTATGAGATTATAAAATCATTTAAAACGAGTAACAAGGTTTTTGAAGGAATAGGTGACTATAAATAGACTTTTCTTCTTAATGAATGGCTTTT
>NW_018399869.1:2421-3504 GCF_002168275.2 Theobroma umbraticum | reverse complement strand
ATTTATTAGATTATAAAACTATGTGAAGTGAGAAACAAGGCTTTCGATGGCATAAGAGACTATAAGTTGACTTTTCTTGTTAATGGATGGCATTTACTTCAGATTCCCCATTGCAAACTTCTAATTATAATAGGTTTTAATAAAAAAATATTTTGATTTAGAGTCATTTATAAGATTTTAAAACCATTCAAAGTGAGTAATAAGGCTTTCGCTAGCTTGAGTAAATATAAATGGACTTTTCTTATCAATGGATGGCATCGAATTCACATTTAACAATGCAAACAAAAATTATGACAAGTTTTAATGAGAAACAAAAAAGGCTTTTATTTATAATCATTTATAAGATTATAAAATCATTTAAAGTAAATAACAAGGCTTTCGATGGCATGAGTTATTATAGATAGACTTTTTTTGTCAATAGATGGCATTAGCTTCACGTTTCACAGTGTAAACATCCTATTATGATAGGTTTAACTAACAATGTAAATGATTTTGATTTAAAATCACTTATAAGATTATGAAACCATTTAAAGCAAGTAACTTGAATTTCAATGGCATAAGTTATTATAAATAGACTTTGCTTGTCAATGAATGACATCAGCTACACATTTAATAATGTAAACTTCTAATTATGATACGTTTTAATAAAAAATGAAAAAATATTTTAGTTTAAAAGCATTCATAAGATTAAAAAACTATTTAAAATGACTAACAAGACTTTTAATGGCATGAGTGACTAAAAATGGACTTATCTTGTCAATGGATTGTATCCACTTCATGTTCTCAGATGCAAACATCCAATTGAGATAATTTTTTTGAAAAGGGGAAATATTTTGATTTAATATCATTTATAAGATTATAAAATCATTTAGAGTGAGTAATAAGGCCTCCGATGGCTTCAGTGACTATAAATGGCCTTTTCTTATTAATGGATGGCATTAGCTTAAGGTTTCCCAATACAAACATCCAATTATGATAGGTTTTAACAAAAACAAAAAAGATTTCAATTGAAATCATTTATAAGATTATAAAACCATTTAAAGTGAGTAACAAGGCTTTTGATGGCATGAATGACTAAAAATA
>NW_018399869.1:2169-2411 GCF_002168275.2 Theobroma umbraticum | reverse complement strand
GTTAATTAGAAGCATCTGCTTCACGTTCCCCAATGCAAACATCAAATTCAGATAGGTTTTAGCAAAAAATGTAAAATATTTTGATTTGAAATCATTTATAAGATTATAAGACTATTTAAAGTGAGTAACAAGCCCTTCGATGTCTTGAGTGGCTATAAATGGACTTTTCTTGTCAATGGATGGCATTTACTTTACATTCCCTAATGCAATAAGTAATTAAAATAGGTTTTAACTAAAAACAA
>NW_018399869.1:1890-2159 GCF_002168275.2 Theobroma umbraticum | reverse complement strand
ATTTAAAATCATTTATAAGATTATAAAACTATTTAAAACAAGTAACAAGGCTTCCTATGGCAAGAGTGACTGTAAATGTAGTTTTCCTGTCAATGGATGGTATATGCTTCACGTTTCCCAATGTAAACATTCAATAATGATAGATTTTAAAAAAAATAAAAAAACTTTGACTTAAAGTCATTTATTAGATTATAGAACCATTTAAAGCGAGAAACAAGGCTTTCGATGGCATAGGAGACTATAAGTGAACTTTTCTTCTTAATGGATGG
>NW_018399869.1:1489-1790 GCF_002168275.2 Theobroma umbraticum | reverse complement strand
CCATCCATTAAGAAGAAAAGTTCACTTATAGTCTCCTATGCCATCGAAAGCCTTCTTTCTCACTTTAATTGGTTCTATAATCTAATAAATGACTTTAAGTTAAAGTGTTTTTAATTTTTTTTAAAATCTATCATTATTGGATGTTTGCATTGGGAAAAGTGAGGAATATACCATCCATTGACAGGAAAACTACATTTACAGTCACTCTTGCCATCGGAAGCCTTGTTACTCGTTTTAAATAGTTTTATAATCTTATAAATGATTTTAAATCAAATTTTTTTTGTTTTTAGTTAAAACCTAT
>NW_018399869.1:1268-1479 GCF_002168275.2 Theobroma umbraticum | reverse complement strand
TATTGCATTAGGGAATGTAAAGTGGATGCCATCCATTGACAAGAAAAGTTCATTTATAGCCACTCAAGACATCGAAGGGCTTGTTACTCACTTTAAATGGTCTTATAATCTTATAAATGATTTCAAATCAAAATATTTTACATTTTTGGATAAAACCTATCTTAATTTGATGTTTGCTTTGGGGAACATGAAGCAGATGCTTCTAATTAAC
>NW_018399869.1:0-1258 GCF_002168275.2 Theobroma umbraticum | reverse complement strand
TATTTTTAGTCATTCATGCCATCGAAAGCCTTGTTACTCACTTTAAATGGTTTTATAATCTTATAAATGATTTCAGTTGAAATCTTTTTTGTTTTTGTTAAAACCTATCATAATTGGATGTTTGAATTAGGAAACCTTAAGCTAATGCCATCCATTAATAAGAAAGGCCATTTATAGTCACTGAAGCCATCAGAGGCCTTATTACTCGCTCTAAATGATTTTATAATCTTATAAATGATATTAAATCAAAATATTTCCACTTTTTTTAAAAAATTATCTTAATTGGATGTTTGCATCTGGGAACATGAAGTAAATACAATCCATTGACAAGATAAGTCCATTTTTAGTCACTTATGCCATTAAAAGTCTTGTTACTCATTTTAAATAGTTTTTTAATCTTATGAATGCTTTTAAACTAAAATCTATTTTCATTTTTTTATTAAAACATATCATAATTAGATGTTTACATTATTAAATGTGTATCTGATGTCAGTCATTGGCAAACAAAGTCTATTTATAATAACTTATGCCATTGAAATGCAAGTTACTTGCTTTAAATGGTTTCATAATCTGATAAGTGATTTTCAATCAAAATCATTTACATTGTTAGTTAAAGCCTAACATAATGGGATGTTTGCATCGTGAAACGTGAAGCTGATGCCATCTATTAACAAAAAAAGTCTATTTATAATAACTCATGCCATCGAAAGCCTTGATACTTACTTTGAATGATTTTATAACCTTATAAATGATTATAAATAAAAGCCTTTTTTGTTTTTGGTTAAAACTTATCATAATTTCTGTTTGCATTGTTAAACGTGAAGCCGATGCCATCCATTGATAAGAAAAGTCCATTTATATTCACTCAAGGTATCGAAAGCCTTGTTACTCACTTTGAATGGTTTTAAAATCTTATAAACGATTTTAAATCAAAATATTTTTTTTTATTAAAACCTATCATAGTTAGAAGTTTGCAATGGGGAATCTGAAGCATATGCCATCCATTGATAAGAAAAGTCCATTTATATTCACTCAAGCTATCGAAAGCCTTGTTGCTCACTTTGAATGGTTTTAAAATCTTATAAATGATTTTAAATCAAAATCTTTTTCTTTTTTTATTAAAATCTATCATAGTTAGAAGTTTGCAATGGGGAATCTGAAGCAGATGCCATCCATTAACAAGAAAAGTCCACTTATAGTCTCCTATGCCATCGAAAGCCTTGTTTCTCACTTCACATAGTTTTATAATCTAATAAAT
>NW_018399868.1:2051-2224 GCF_002168275.2 Theobroma umbraticum | reverse complement strand
CGGACTATAATTAAATGTCTACCTTGAGAAATGTGAAGAAAAAGGTATTCATTGGGAACAAAAGTCTATTTATAGTCACCCTTTCCTTCAAAAGCCTTATTACTCACTTTAACTTGTTTTATAAACTCATAATTGATTTTAAGTTGAATCTTTTTACATTTTTTGATTAAAAT
>NW_018399868.1:1663-1769 GCF_002168275.2 Theobroma umbraticum | reverse complement strand
TAATCTCATAATTGATTTTAAGTTGAATTTTTTTACATTTTTAGTTAAAAGAGAGTATAATTCAATGTCTACTTACAGAAACGTGAAGAAAAACGCATTCGTTGGC
>NW_018399868.1:1533-1653 GCF_002168275.2 Theobroma umbraticum | reverse complement strand
CATTTATAGTCACTCATTCCTTCAAAAGCTATATTACTCATTTAAGTTATTTTATAATTTGATAATTGATTTTAAGTTGATTTTTTTTAGATTTTCAGTTAAAATAGACTATAATTCAAT
>NW_018399868.1:1403-1523 GCF_002168275.2 Theobroma umbraticum | reverse complement strand
AGAAACATGAAGAAAACTCATTCGTTGTCAAGAAAAGTCCCTTTACAGTCACCTATTCCTTCAAAAGCCTTGTTACTTGTTTAACTTATTTTATAATCTCATAATTGATTTTAAGTTAAA
>NW_018399868.1:1256-1393 GCF_002168275.2 Theobroma umbraticum | reverse complement strand
TTTTTGGTTAAAACATATTATAATTGAATGTCTACTTAGAGAAACATGAAGAAAAACGCGTTCATTAGTAAGAAAAGTCCATTATAGTCACCCATTCTTTCGAAAGCCTTATTACTCGCTTTAACTTGTTTTATAAT
>NW_018399868.1:1112-1246 GCF_002168275.2 Theobroma umbraticum | reverse complement strand
CTTTTAAGTTAAATTTTTTTACATTTTTAGTTAAAATAAACTATAATTCAATGTTTACTTTGAGAAACGTGAAAAAAACATATTCGTTGGCAAAAAAGGTCTCTTTATAATCACCCATTCCTTCAAAAGTCTTA
>NW_018399868.1:417-557 GCF_002168275.2 Theobroma umbraticum | reverse complement strand
TAAGTTGAATTTTTTTACATTTTTAGTTAAAACAGACAATAATTCAATGTCTACTTAGAGAAACATGAAGATAAATGCATTCATTAGCAAAAAAAGTCCCTTTATAATCACCCATTCCTTCAAAAGCCTTATTACTCGCT
>NW_018399868.1:0-178 GCF_002168275.2 Theobroma umbraticum | reverse complement strand
AATTATTTTATAAACTCATAATTAACTTTAAGTTGAATTTTTTTACATTTTTCAGTAAAACAGACTATAGTTGAATGCTTACCTCTAGAAACGTCTAAAAAAATAAATTAAATGAGAAGAAAACTCTATTTATAGTCACCCATTCCTTCAAAAGCCTTGTTACTCGCTTTAAATAGTT
>NW_018399867.1:1703-1890 GCF_002168275.2 Theobroma umbraticum | reverse complement strand
TAAAATAGATTATAATTGAATATCTGCCTTAAGAAACGTGAAGAAAAAGATATCTATTGGCAAGAAAACTCCATCTATATTCACTCATGCCTTCAAAAGCTTTATTACTTGCTTTAAATGATTTTATATGCTCATAATTGATTTTACTTTGAATGTTTTTATATTTTTTATTAAAATAGATTATAAT
>NW_018399867.1:1574-1693 GCF_002168275.2 Theobroma umbraticum | reverse complement strand
CCTTAAGAAACGTGAAGAAAAAGATATCCATTGTAAGAAAAGTCCATTTCTAGTCACCCATACCTTCGAAACCCTTATTACTCGCTTTAAAAAGTTTTTTAATCTCATAATTAGTTTTA
>NW_018399867.1:1445-1564 GCF_002168275.2 Theobroma umbraticum | reverse complement strand
TTTTATATTTTTTATTAAAATAGATTATAATTGAATGTCTGCCTTGAAAAACGTAAAGAAAAAAAATCTATTGGTAAGAAAAGTCTATTTATAGTCACCCATACCTTCGAAAGCCTTAT
>NW_018399867.1:1046-1172 GCF_002168275.2 Theobroma umbraticum | reverse complement strand
CTTGAGAAACATGAAGAAAAAGATATCCATTAGCAAAAAAAGTCTATTTATAGATACTGATGCATTCAAAAACCTTATTACTCGCTTTAAATGATTTTATAATCTCATAATTGATTTTGATTTGAA
>NW_018399867.1:490-864 GCF_002168275.2 Theobroma umbraticum | reverse complement strand
TTTATAAGCTCATAATTGATTTTAATTTGAGTTTTTTTATATTTTTTATTAAAATAGATTTTAATTGAATATCTGCCTTGAGAAATGTAAATAAAAAGATATTCATTGGCAAGAAAGGTCCATTTCTAGTCGCCCATCCCTTCGAAAGCCTTATTACTCACTTTAAAAAGTTTTTTAATCCGATAATTAATTTTAAGTTGACTTTTTTATATTTATTATTAAAACAGATTATAATTGTATGTTTATCTCGAAAAACGTGAAGAAAAATATATCAATTAGCAAAAAAAGTCTATTTATAGACACTGATGCCTTCGAAAACTTTATTACTCGCTTTAAATGATTTTACAACCTCATAATTGATTTTGATTTGAATT
>NW_018399867.1:210-321 GCF_002168275.2 Theobroma umbraticum | reverse complement strand
TTTAGTACTCGCTTTAAATGATTTTATAAGCTCATAATTGATTTTAATTTGAATATTTTTATATTTTTTATTAAAATAAATTATAATTGAATGTTTGCTATGGAAAACGTG
>NW_018399867.1:0-151 GCF_002168275.2 Theobroma umbraticum | reverse complement strand
TTTTTATTAAAACAGATTATAATTGAATGTCTGCCTCGAGAAATGTAAAGAAAAGATATCCATTGTAAGAAAAGTCCCTTTATAGTCACCCATGCCATCGAAAACCTTATTACTCGCTTTAAACAGTTTTTTAATCTCATAATTAGTTTTA
>NW_018399866.1:49790-49907 GCF_002168275.2 Theobroma umbraticum | reverse complement strand
AAGTTAAATTTTTTACATTTTTCATTAAAACAGAGAATAATTGAATGCCTACCTCGGGAAACATGTAAAAAAAGCTATTCATTGAGAAGAAAAGTCTATTTATAGTCACCCATTCCT
>NW_018399866.1:49284-49435 GCF_002168275.2 Theobroma umbraticum | reverse complement strand
TAAATAGTTTTATAATCTCATAATTAAATTTAAGTTGAATTTTTTTACATTTTTGGTTAAAACAGATAATAATCGAATGTCAACCTTCAAAAATGTAAAGAAAAAGGCATTCATTGGCAAGAAAAGTTTATTTATAGTCACCTATTCCTTC
>NW_018399866.1:48837-49059 GCF_002168275.2 Theobroma umbraticum | reverse complement strand
ATTTATGGTCACCCATTCCTTCAAAAGCCTTATTACTCACTTTCAATGGTTTTACAATCTCATAATTGATTTTAAAGTTGAATTTTTTTACATTTTTTTTAAAAATACACTATAATTAAATACTTGCCTTGGTAAACGTGTAGAATAAGTCATTACGTTGAGAAGAAAAATCAATTCACAATTACCTATTCCTTTAAAAGCCTTGTTACTTGCTTTAAATGG
>NW_018399866.1:48703-48827 GCF_002168275.2 Theobroma umbraticum | reverse complement strand
CCATAATTGATTTGAAGTTGAATTTTCTTACATTTTTAGTTAAAGCAGACAATAATTGAATGTCTACCTTGGGAAACATGAAGAAAAAAGTATTTAGAGATAAGAAAAGTCCATTTATAGTCAC
>NW_018399866.1:48316-48506 GCF_002168275.2 Theobroma umbraticum | reverse complement strand
AGTCACCTATTCCTTCAAAAACCTTATTACTTGCTTTAAATGATTTTACAATCTCATAATTGATTTTAAAGTTCAATTTTTTTACATTTTTCTTTAAAATAAACTATAATTAAATGCTTACCTTGGGAAATGTGAAGAAAAGGCCATTTCATTGGGAAGAAAAGTCTATTTATAGTTACCCATTCCTTCA
>NW_018399866.1:48202-48306 GCF_002168275.2 Theobroma umbraticum | reverse complement strand
TACTCGCTTTAAATGGTGTTATGATCCCATAATTGATTTGAAGTTGAATTTTTTTACATTTTTAATTAAAACAGACAATTATTGAATGTCTACCTCAAAAAATG
>NW_018399866.1:48094-48192 GCF_002168275.2 Theobroma umbraticum | reverse complement strand
GGCATTCATTAGTAAGAAAAGTCTATTTATAGTCTCTCATTCCTTCAAAAGCCGTATTACTCACTTTAAATGATTTTATAATATCATAATTGATTTTA
>NW_018399866.1:47983-48084 GCF_002168275.2 Theobroma umbraticum | reverse complement strand
TTTTACATTTTTTGTTAAAACAGACTATAATTGAATGTCTACCTGAAGAAATATGAAGAAAAAAGCATTCATTGGCACGAAAAGTCCATTTATAGTCTCCC
>NW_018399866.1:47601-47973 GCF_002168275.2 Theobroma umbraticum | reverse complement strand
AAGCCTTATTACTCATTTTAAATGGGTTTACAATCTCAAAATTGATTTTAAGTTCAATTTTTTTCTTTACTTTTTCAACTAAAACATATTTTAATTGAATGTTTACATCAAGAAATATGAAGAGAAAGCATTTATTGGCAAGAAAAATCCATTTATAGTCTCTCATTCCATCAAAAGTCTTATTACTCGCTTTAAACGGTTTTATAATCTCAAAATTGATTTTAAGTCCAATTTTCTTTTTTACTTTTTCAATTAAAACATATTTTAATTGAATGTCTATATTAAGAAATATAAAGAAAAAGGGATTCATTAGCAAGAAAATTCCATTTATTATTATCTATTCCTTCAAAAGCCTTATTACTCACTTTAAAT
>NW_018399866.1:47401-47591 GCF_002168275.2 Theobroma umbraticum | reverse complement strand
TCTCATAATTGATTTTAAGTTGAATTTTTTACATTTGCCATTAAAACATACTATAATTGAATGCCTACCTCAAGAAACGTGAAGAAAAAAGCATTAATTGGCAAGAAAAGTTCCTTTATAGTCTTCAATTCCTTCGAAAGCCTTATTACTCGTTTTAAATAGTTTTATAATCTCAAAATTGATTTTAAGT
>NW_018399866.1:46837-46986 GCF_002168275.2 Theobroma umbraticum | reverse complement strand
TAATCTCATAATTGATTTTAAGTTTAATTTTTTTACATTTTTGGTTAAAACAGAGAATAATTGAATGTCTACCTTGAAAAATGTAAAGATAAGGGTATTCATTGGTAAGAAAAGTCCATTTATAGTCACTCATTTTTTCAAAAGCCTTA
>NW_018399866.1:46674-46819 GCF_002168275.2 Theobroma umbraticum | reverse complement strand
TTTATGATCTCATAATTGATTTTAAGTTGAATTGTTTTACATTTTTCATTAAAATAGATGATAATTGATTTTTCACTCAGGAAACATGTAGACAAAGCCATTCATTGAGAGGAAAAGTTTATTTATAGTCACCCATTCCTTCAAA
>NW_018399866.1:46524-46664 GCF_002168275.2 Theobroma umbraticum | reverse complement strand
CTCGCTTTAAATGATTTTATAATCTCATAATTGATCTTAAGTTGAATTTTTTAATATTTTTATTTAAAACAGATAATAATTGAATGTCTACCTTGAAAAATGTGAAGAAAAAGGTATTCATTGGCAAGAAAAGTCCATTT
>NW_018399866.1:46244-46424 GCF_002168275.2 Theobroma umbraticum | reverse complement strand
TTACCAACGAATACCTTTTTCTTAAGTTTTTTGAGGTAAACATTCAATTATTGTCTGTTTTAACTAAAAATGTAAAAAAATTTAATTTTAAAATCAATTATGAGATTGTAAAACTATTTAAAGCGGGTAATAAGTCTTTTGAAGGAATGGGTGACTATAAATAGACTTTTCTTGCCAATG
>NW_018399866.1:45586-45907 GCF_002168275.2 Theobroma umbraticum | reverse complement strand
AGACTATAAATGGACTTTTCTTACCAATGAATGCCTTTGTTTTCACATTTTTTGAGGTAGACATTCAATAATTGTCTGTTGTAACCAAAAATGTAAAAAAATTCAACTTCAAATCAATTATGGGATCATAAAACTATTGAAAGTGAGTAATAAGGCTTTTGAAGGAATGGGTAACTATAAATGGACTTTTCTTCCCAATGAAATGTCCTTTTCTACACATTTCCTAAGGTAAGCATTTAATTATAGTTTATTTTAAAGAAAAATATAAAAAAAATTGAACTTTAAAATCAATTATGAGATTGTAAAACCATTTGAAGCGAG
>NW_018399866.1:44097-45172 GCF_002168275.2 Theobroma umbraticum | reverse complement strand
GGTAGACATTCAATTATTGTCTATTTTAACTAAAAATGTAAAAAAATTCAACTTTAAAATCAATTATGAGATTGTAAAACAATTTAAAGTGAGTAATAAGTCTTTTGAAGGAATGGGTGACTATAAATGGAATTTTCTTGCCAATGAATGCATTTTTGTCCATGTTTCTCCTCGTAGACATTCAATTGTTGTCTGTTTTAACCAAAATGTAAAAAAATTCACCTAAAATCAATTATGAGATTATAAAATCATTTAAAGTGAGTAATAAGGCTTTTGAAGGAATGAAAGACTATAAATGGACTTTTCTTACCAATAATGCCTTTTTCTTCACGTTTCTTTAGACAGACATTCAATTATTATCTATTTTTAAAAAAATGTAAAAAAATTCAACTTCAAATCAATTATGGGATCATAAAACCTTTTAAAGCAAGTAACAATACTTTTGAAGGAATAGGCAACTATAAATGGACTTTTCTTCTCAATGAAATGGCTTTTCCCACACATTTCCTAAGGCAAGCATTTAATTATAGTTTATTTTTAAAAAATACAAAAAAAAATTCAACTTTAAAATCAATTATGAGATTGTAAAACCATTTAAAGTGAATAATAAGGCTTTTGAAGGAATAGGCTACTATAAATGGACTTTTCTTGAGAAATACATATATTTTTGTCCACGTTTCTCGTGGCAGACATTCAATTATAGGCTGATTAGCCAAAAATATAAAAAAAATTCAACTTAAAATCAATTATGAGATTATAAAGTTATTTAAAGCGAGTAATAAGGCTTTTGAAGGAATGGGAGACTATAAATGAACTTTTCTTACCAATGAATGCCTTTTTCTTTACGTTTCTCGAGGTAGACATTCAATTATTGTTTGTTTTAACTAAAAATATAAAAAAATTCAACTTCAAATCAATTATGCGATCATAAAACCATTTAAAGCGAGTAATAAGGCTTTTAAAGGAATGGGTAACTATAAATGGACTTTTCTTCTCAATGAAATGTCTTTTTCTATATGTTTCCTGAGGCAGTCATTTAATTATAGTTTATTTTAAAGAAAAATGTAAAAAAAAA
>NW_018399866.1:43855-43997 GCF_002168275.2 Theobroma umbraticum | reverse complement strand
TAAGTTGAATTTTTTTACATTTTTGATTAAAACAGACAATAATTGAATGTCTACCATGAGAAACGTGGACAAAAATGCATTAATTGGCAAGAAAAGTCTATTTATAGTCACCCATTCCTTCAAAAGCTTTATTACTTGCTTT
>NW_018399866.1:43288-43543 GCF_002168275.2 Theobroma umbraticum | reverse complement strand
TTGAGAAACATAAAGAAAAAGGCATTCATTGGTAAGAAAAGTCCATTTATAGTCTTCCATTCCTTTAAAAGCTTTATTACTCACTTTAAATGACTTTATAATCTCATAATTGATTTAAGTTGAATTTTTTTTTATATTTTTGGTTAAAACGTACTATAATTGTATAACTACCACGAGAACGTGGATAAAAATTTATTCATTGGCAGGAAAAGTCCATTTATAGTAACTTATTCCTTCAAAAGTCTTATTATTCGC
>NW_018399866.1:42817-43278 GCF_002168275.2 Theobroma umbraticum | reverse complement strand
TTTACAATCTCATAATTGATTTTAAAGTTGAATGTTTTTATATATTTTTTAAAATAAATTATAATTAAATGCCTGCCTTAGGAAATGTGTAGAAAAAGCCATTTTATTGGGAAGAAAAGTCCATTTATAGTTGCCTATTCTTTAAAAAGCGTTGTTACTTGCTTTAAATGGTTTTATGATCCCATAATTGATTTGAAGTTGAATGTTTTTACATTTTTATTTAAAATAGATAATAATTAAATGTCTGCCTAAAGAAAAGTGAAGAAAAAGGTATTTATTGGTAAGAAAAGTCCATTTATAGTCTCCCATTGCTTCAAAAGCCTTTTTACTCACGTTAAATGATTTTCTAATCTCATAATTGATTTTAGGTGAAATGTTTTACATTTTCAGTTAAAACAGACAATAATTGAATGTCTACCAGGAGAAACATGGACAAAATGCATTCATTGGCAAGAAAAGTC
>NW_018399866.1:42403-42807 GCF_002168275.2 Theobroma umbraticum | reverse complement strand
CACCCATTCCTTCGAAAGACTTATTACTTGCTTTAAATTGTTTTATAATCTCATGATTGATTTTAAAGTTGAATTGTTTTACATTTTTAGTTAAAATAGACAATAATTGAATGTCTACCTCAAAAAACTTAAGAAAAAGGTATTCATTGGCAAGAAAAGTCCATTTATGGTCACCCATTCTTTCAAAAGCCTCATTACTCGTCTTAAATGGTTTTTTAATCTCATAATTGATTTTAAGTTAAATATTTTACATTTTTCATTAAAACAGAGAATAATTAAATGCCTACCTCGGAAACATGTAAAAAAAGCCATTCATTAAGAAGAAAAGTCTATTTATAGTCACCCATTTCTTCAAAAGCCTTATTAATTCGCTTTAAATGGTTTTATAATCTCATAATTGATTT
>NW_018399866.1:42247-42393 GCF_002168275.2 Theobroma umbraticum | reverse complement strand
TTTTTTACATTTTTGGTTAAAACAGACTATAATTGATTTTTTGCCTTGAGAAACATGAAGAGAAAGGCATTCATTTATAAGAAAAGTCCATTTATAGTCTCCCATTCCTTCAAAAGACTTATTACTTTCTTTAAATAGTTTTATAA
>NW_018399866.1:42112-42237 GCF_002168275.2 Theobroma umbraticum | reverse complement strand
GATTTTAAGTTAAATTTTTTTACATGTTTGTTTAAAACAGATAATAATCAAATGTCTGCCTCAAAAAATGTAAAAAAAAGGCATTCATTGGTAAGAAAAGTCCATTTATAGTCACCCATTCCTTC
>NW_018399866.1:41949-42085 GCF_002168275.2 Theobroma umbraticum | reverse complement strand
TTTTATAATATCATAATTGATTTTAGGTTAAATTTTTTTACATTTTTGGTTAAAGCAAACTATAATTGAATGTCTACAATGAGAAACGTGGACAAAAATACATTCATTGGCAAGAAAAGTCCATTTATGGTCACCC
>NW_018399866.1:41469-41714 GCF_002168275.2 Theobroma umbraticum | reverse complement strand
ATTTTAAAGTTGAATTTTTTTACATTTTTCTTTAAAATAAACTATAATTAAATGCCTACCTCGGTAAACATGTAGAAAAAGTTATTTCATTAGGAAGAAAAGTCAATTTATAATTACCTATTCCTTCAAAAGCTTTTTTACTCGTTTTAAATAGTTTTATGATTCCATAATTGATTTGAAGTTGAGTTTTCTTACATTTTTGGTTAAAACAGATAATAATTGAATGTCTACCTCGAGAAACGTGA
>NW_018399866.1:41069-41204 GCF_002168275.2 Theobroma umbraticum | reverse complement strand
AAGTTGAATTTTTTTATATTTTTGGTTAAAACAGACAATAATTGAATGTCTACCATGAGAAACATGGACAAAAATGCATTGATTGGCAAGAAAAGTCTATTTATAGTCACTCATTCCTTCAAAAGCTTTATTACT
>NW_018399866.1:40852-40969 GCF_002168275.2 Theobroma umbraticum | reverse complement strand
AAGGAATGGCTAACTATAAATAGATTTTTCTTCTCAATGAATGGCTTTTCCACATGTTTCCTAAGGTGGGCATTCAATTATTCTCTGTTTTAATGAAAAATGTAAAAAATTTATCTT
>NW_018399866.1:40755-40842 GCF_002168275.2 Theobroma umbraticum | reverse complement strand
ATGAGATTATAAAACCATTTAAAGCATGTAATGAGGTTTTTGAAAGAAAGGATGACTATAAAATGACTTTTCTTGCCAATGAATACC
>NW_018399866.1:40461-40745 GCF_002168275.2 Theobroma umbraticum | reverse complement strand
TGTTTCTCGAGGTAGACATTCAATTATTGTCTGTTTTAACTAAAAATGTAAGAAAATTCGACTTCAAATCAATTATGGAATCATAAAATCATTTAAAACAAGTAACAACGCTTTTAAAGGAATAGGTAATTATAAATTACTTTTCTTCCTAATGAAATAGCTTTTTCTACATGTTTACCAAGGCGGGCATTTAATTATAGTTTACCTTAAAGAAAAATGTAAAAAAATTCAACTTTAAAATCAATTATGAGATTATAAAACCATTTAAAGTGAGTAATAAGGCT
>NW_018399866.1:40063-40181 GCF_002168275.2 Theobroma umbraticum | reverse complement strand
TGGGTGACTATAAATGAACTTTTCTTGTCAATGAATGCCTTTTTCTTCACGTTTTTTGAGGTAGACATTTGATTATTATCTGTTTTAACCACACATTTAAAAAAATTCAACTTAAAAT
>NW_018399866.1:39987-40053 GCF_002168275.2 Theobroma umbraticum | reverse complement strand
ATTATAAAACCATTTAAAGCGAAGTAATAAAGCTTTTGAAGAAATGGGTGACTATAAATAGACTTT
>NW_018399866.1:39656-39977 GCF_002168275.2 Theobroma umbraticum | reverse complement strand
AAATGGCTTTTTTTACATGTTTCTTGAGGTAGGCATTTAATTATTCTCTGTTTTAATAAAAAATGTAAAAAATTTAACTTAAAATCAATTATGAGATTAAAAAACCATTGTAGGCGAGTAATGAGGCTTTTGAAAGAATGAGTGATCATAAATGGACTTTTCTTATCAATGAATACCTTTTTCTTAAGTTTTTTGAGGTAGACATTCAATTATTGTCTTTTTTAACTAAAAATGTAAAAAAATTCAATTTTAAAATTAATTATGAGATTGTAAAACAATTTAAAGCGAGTAATAAGTCTTTTGAAGGAATGGGTGACTATA
>NW_018399866.1:39517-39646 GCF_002168275.2 Theobroma umbraticum | reverse complement strand
TCATGCCAATGAATGCATTTTTGTCCATGTTTCTCTTGGGAGAAATTCAATTGTTGTTTGTTTTAACTAAAAATTTAAAAAATTTCACCTAAAATCAATTTTGAGATTGTAAAATCATTTAAAGCGAGT
>NW_018399866.1:36820-39494 GCF_002168275.2 Theobroma umbraticum | reverse complement strand
AGACTATAAATGGACTTTTCTGACCAATGAATGCCTTTTGCTGCACGTTTTTCCAGGAAGAGATTCAATTATTTTCTATTTTAAACAAAAACGCGAAAAAATTCAACTTCATATCAATTATGGGATCATAAAACCATTTAAAGCAAGTAACAATGCTTTTGAAGGAATACACAACTATAAATGGACTTTTCTTTCCAGTGAAATGGCTTTTTCTACACATTTCCTAAGGCAGGCATTTTAATTATAGTTTATTTAAAAAATGTAAAAAAATTCAACTTTAAAATCAATTATGAGATTGTAAAACCATTTAAAGTGAGTAATAAGGCTTTTGAAGGAATGGGTGACCATATATGGACTTTTCTTGCCAATGAATGTATTTTTGTCCATGTTTCTCATCGTAGACATTCAATTATAGTCTATTTTAATCAAAAGTGTAAAACAATTCAACTTCAGATCAATTATGAGATTATAAAGCAATTTAAAGCGAGTAATAAAGCTTTTGAAAGAATGGGAGACTATAAATAGACTTTTCTTGTCAATGAATGACTTTTTCTTCATCTTTCTCATGGTAGACATTCAATTATTATCCGTTTTAACCAAAAATGTAAAAAAATTTAACTTAAAACCAATTAAGAGATTATAAAATCATTTAAAGCGAGTAATAAGGTTTTTGAAGAAATGAGAGACAATAAATAGACTTTTTTTTATCAATGATTGCCTTTTTCTTCACGTTTCATGTGGTAGATATTCAATTATTGTCTATTTTAACCAAAAATGTAAAAAAATTAAACTTCAAATCAATTATGGGATCATAAAACCATTTAAAGCGAGTAACAAGGCTTTTGAAAGAATGGGTAATTATAGATGGACTTTTCTTCCCAATAAAATAGCTTTTTCTACACATTTCCTAAGGTAAGTATTTAATTATAGTTTATTTTAAAAAAATATAAAAAAATTTAATTTTAAAATCAATTATGAAATTGTAAAATCATTTAAAGTGAATAATAAGGCTTTTGAAGGAATAGGTGACTATAAACGGACTTTTCTTGCCCATGAATATATTTTTATCCATGTCTCGCATGGTAGACATTCAATTATAGTCTGTTTTAACCAAAAATGTAAAAAAATTCAACTTCAGATCAATTATGAGATTATAAAGTCATTTAAAGCGAGTAATAAGGCTTTCGAAGGAATAAGAGACTATAAATGGACTTTTCTTATCAATAAACGTCTTTTTCTTCACATTTTTCAAGCTAGACATTCAATTACTGCCTATTTTAACCAAAATTGTAAAAAAATTCAACTTCAAATCAATTATGGGATCATAAAACCATTTAAAGCGAGTAACAAAGCTTTTGAAGGAATGGGTAACTATAGATGGACTTTTCTTCTCAATGAAATGGCTTTTTCTACACATTTCCCGAGGTAGATATTTAATTATAGTTTATTTTATAAAAATATAAAAAAATTCAACTTGAAAATCAATTATGAGATTGTAAAACCATTTAAACCGAATAATAAGGCTTTTGAAGGAATAGGTGACTATAAATAGACTTTTCTTACTAATGAATGTATTTCTGTCCACGTTTTGCGTGGTAAACATTCAATTATGGTCTGTTTTAATCAAAAGTGTAAAAAAATTCAACTTCAGATCAATTATGGGATTATAAAGTCATTTAAAGCAAGTAATAAAGCTTTTGAAGGAATGAGAGACTATAAATGGAGTTTTCTTATCAATGAAGGACTTTTTTTTCATGTTTCTCGTGGTAGACATTCAATTATTATCTGTTTTAACCAAAAATGTAAAAAATTTTAACTTAAAATCAATTAAGAGATTATAAAATCGTTTAAAGCGAGTAATAAGGTTTTTGAAGAAATGAGAGACTATAAATGGACTTTTTTTTATCAATGATTGCCTTTTTCTTCACGTTTCAAGCGGTAGATATTCAATTATTGTCTATTTTAACCAAAAATGTAAAAAAAATTAAACTCCAAATCAGTTATGGGATCATAAAACTATTTCAAGCGAGTAATAAGGCTTTTGAAGAAATGGGTAACTATAGACGGACTTTTCTTTTCAATAAAATGGCTTTTTCTACACATTCCCCAAGGCAAGCATTTAATTATAGTTTATTTTAAAAAATATAAAAAAATTCAATTTGAAAATCAATTATGAAATTGTAAAATCATTGAAAGTGAATAATAAGGCTTTTGAAGGAATAGGTGACTATAAATGGACTTTTCTTGCCCATGAATATATTTTTGTCCATGTTTCGCATGGTAGATATTTAATTATAGTCTGTTTTAACCAAAAATGTAAAACAAATTCAACTTCAGATCAATTATGAGATTGTAAAGTCATTTAAAGCGAGTAATAAGGCTTTTGAAGGAATAGGAGACTATAAATGGACTTTTCTTATCAATGAATGTCTTTTTCTTCACATTTTTCAAGATAGACACTCAATTATTGCCTATTTTAACCAAAATTGTAAAAAAATTCAACTTCAAATCAATTATGGGATCATAAAACCATTTAAAACGAGTAACAAAGCTTTTGAAGGAATGGGTAACTATAGATGAACTTTTCTTCTCAATGAAATGGCTTTTTCTGCACATTTCCCAAGACAGACATTTAATTATAATTTATTTTATAAAAATATAAAAAAATTCAACT
>NW_018399866.1:36440-36587 GCF_002168275.2 Theobroma umbraticum | reverse complement strand
ATTATGAGATTATAAAGTCATTTAAAGCTAGTAATAAAGCTTTTGAAGGAATGAAAGACTATAAATGGACTTTTCTTATCAATGAATGACTTTTTCTTCATGTTTTTCGAGGTAGACATTCAATTATTGTCTGTTTTAACTAAAAAT
>NW_018399866.1:36339-36430 GCF_002168275.2 Theobroma umbraticum | reverse complement strand
CAACTTGAAAACAATTATGGGATCATAAAACCATTTAAAGCGAGTAACAAAGCTTTTGCAGGAATAGGTAATTATAAATGGACTTTTCTTT
>NW_018399866.1:36226-36329 GCF_002168275.2 Theobroma umbraticum | reverse complement strand
GGCTTTTTCTACACATTTCCCAAGGTAGATATTTAATTATAGTTTATTTTAAAGAAACATATAAAAAAATTCAACTTTAAAATCAATTATGTGAATGTAAACC
>NW_018399866.1:36100-36216 GCF_002168275.2 Theobroma umbraticum | reverse complement strand
GATATAATAAGGCTTTTGAAGTAATGGCTAACTATAAATAGACTTTTTGTCGCAAAGAATGACTTTTTCTATACGTTTCTCAAGGTAGGCATTCAATTATTCTCTGTTTTAATGAA
>NW_018399866.1:35609-35747 GCF_002168275.2 Theobroma umbraticum | reverse complement strand
AAATGGACTTTTCTTATCAATGAATGTCTTTTTCTTCACATTTTTCAAGCTAGAGATTCAATTATTGCCTATTTTAACTAAAATTGTAAAAAAATTCAACTTCAAATTAATTATGGGATCATAAAACCATTTAAAGCG
>NW_018399866.1:33963-35285 GCF_002168275.2 Theobroma umbraticum | reverse complement strand
AAATGAAAAAAATTCAACTTCAGATCAATTATGAGATTGTAAAGTCATTTAAAGCGAGTAACAAGGCTTTTGAGGGAATAGGTAATTATAAATGGACTTTTTTTTCTAATGAAATGGCTTTTTCTACACATTTCCCAGGGTAGATATTTAGTTATAGTTTATTTTAAAGAGAAATATTAAAAAAATCAACTTTAAAATCAATTATGTGAATGTAAACCCATTTAAAGTGATATAATAAGGCTTTTGAAGTAATGGCTAACCATAAATAGACTTTCCGTCTCAAAGAATGGCTTTTTCTATACGTTTCTCAAGGTAGGCATTCAATTATTCTCTGTTTTAATGAAAAATGTAAAAAATTTAACTTAAAATCAATTATGAGATTATAAAACCATTTAAGGTGAGTAATGAGGATTTTGAAAGAATGGGTAACTATAAATGGACTTTTGTTGCGTATGAATACCTTTTTCTTCACGTTTTTTGAGGTTGACATTCAATAATTTTCTGTTTTAACCAAAAATGTAAAAAAATTAAAATTTAAAATCAATTATGAGATTGTAAAACCATTTAAAGCGAGTAATAAGACTTTTGAAGGAATGGGAGACTATAAATAGACTTTTCTTATCAATGAATGTCTTTTTCTTCACATTTTTCAAGCTAGACATTCAATTATTGCCTATTTGAACCAAAATTGTAAAAAAATTCAACTTCAAATCAATTATGGGATCATCAAACCATTTAAAGTGAGTAACAAAGCTTTTGAAGGAATGGGTAACTATAGATAAACTTTTCTTCTCAATAAAATGGCTTTTTCTGCACATTTCTCAAGACAGACATTTAATTATAATTTATTTTATAAAAATATAAAAAAATTCAACTTGAAAATCAATTATGAGATTGTAAAACCATTTAAAGCGAATAATAAGGCTTTTGAATGAATAGGTGACTATAAATGGACTTTTCTTACTAATGAATGTATTTTTGTCCACGTTTTACGTGGTAAACAAACATTCAATTATAGTCTGTTTTAATCAAAAGTGTAAAATAATTCAACTTCAGATCAATTATGAGATTATAAAGTCATTTAAAGCTAGTAATAAAGCTTTTGAAGGAATGAGAGACTATAAATGGACTTTTCTTATCAATGAATGACTTTTTCTTCATGTTTCTCGAGGTAGACATTCAATTATTGTCTGTTTTAACTAAAAATGAAAAAAATTCAACTTGAAAACAATTATGGGATCATAAAACCATTTAAAGCAAGTAACAAGGCTTTTGCAGGAATAGGTAATTATAAATGGACTTTTCTTTCCAATGAAATGGCT
>NW_018399866.1:33452-33726 GCF_002168275.2 Theobroma umbraticum | reverse complement strand
TTATTGCCTATTTTAACCAAAATTGTAAAAAAATTCAACTTCAAATCAATTATGAGATCATAAAACTATTTAAAGCGAGTAACAAAGCTTTTGAAGGAATGGGTAACTATAGGTGGACTTTTCTTCTCAATGAAATGTTTTTTTCTACACATTTCCCAAGATAGACATTTAATTATAGTTTATTTTATAAAAATATGAAAAAATTCAACTTAAAAATCAATTGTGAGATTGTAAAACCATTTAAGGTGAATAATAAGGCTTTTGAAGGAATAGA
>NW_018399866.1:33352-33442 GCF_002168275.2 Theobroma umbraticum | reverse complement strand
TAGACTTTTCTTACTAATGAATGTATTTTTGTCCACGTTTTGCGTGGTAAACATTTAATTATAGTCTGTTTTAATCAAAAGTGTAAAACA
>NW_018399866.1:33198-33342 GCF_002168275.2 Theobroma umbraticum | reverse complement strand
AGATCAATTATGAGATTATAAAGTCATTTAAAGCAAGTAATAAATCTTTTGAAGGAATAAGAGAATATAAATGGACTTTTCTTATCAATGAATGGCTTTTTCTTCATGTTTCTCATGGTAGACATTCAATTATTATCCGTTTTA
>NW_018399866.1:31425-33098 GCF_002168275.2 Theobroma umbraticum | reverse complement strand
TATAGTTTATTTTAAAGAAAAATATAAAAAAATTCAACTTTAAAATCAATTATGTAAATGTAAACCCATTTAAAGTGATGTAATAAGGCCTTTAAAGTAATGGCTAACTATAAATAGACTTTTCGTCTCAAAGAATGGCATTTTCTATACGTTTCTCAAAGTAAGCATTCAATTATTCTCTGTTTTAATGAAAAATGTAAAAAATTTAACTTAAAATCAATTATGAGATTATAAAACCATTTAAGGCGAGTAATGAGGATTTTGAAAGAATGGGTAACTATAAATAGACTTTTGTTGTGAATGAATACCTTTTTCTTCACGTTTTTTGAGGTTTACATTCAATTATTTTCTGTTTTAACCAAAAATGTAAAAAAATTAAACTTTAAAATCAATTATGAGATTGTAAAACCATTTAAAGCGAGTAATAAGGCTTTCGAAGTAATGGATGACTATAAATGGACTTTTCTTACCAGTGAATGTATTTTTGTTCACGTTTCTCGTGGTAGAATTCAATTATTGTCTTTTTTAACCAAAAATGTAAAAAAATTCAACTTAAAATCATTTAAGAGATTATTAAACCATTTAAAGCGAGTAATAAGGCATTTGAAGGAACGTGATACTATAAATGGACTTTTTTTATCAATGAATGTTTTTTTCTTCACGTTTCTCGAGGTAGACATTCAATTATTGTCTATTTTAACCAAAATTGTAAAAAAAATTCAACTTCAAATCAATTATGGGATCAAAAAGCCATTTAAAGTGAGTAACAAGGCTTTTGAAGGAATGGGTAACTATAGATGGACTTTTCTTCCCAATGAAATGGCTTTTCTACACATTTTCCAAGGTAGGCTTTTAATTATAGTTTATTTTAGAAAAATGTAAAAAAATTCAACTTTAAAATCAATTATAAGATTGTAAAATCATTTAAAGCAAATAATAAGGCTTTTGAAGGAATAGGTGACTATAAATGGACTTTTCTTGCCAATGAATGTATTTTCGTCCATGTTTCGTATGGTAGACATTCAATTATAGTGTGTTTTAACCAAAAGTGTAAAAAAATTCAACTCAAAATCAATTATGAGATTATAAAACTATTTAAAGCGAGTAAAAAGGCTTTTGAAGGAGTAAAAGAATGTAAATGGACTTTTCTTGCCAATGAATGCTTTTTTCATCATGTTTTTCGAGGTAGACATTCAATTATAGTCTATTTTGATCAAAAGTGTAAAAAAATTTAACTTAAAATCAATTATGAGATTATAAACGATTTAAAACAAGTAATAAGGCTTTTAAAGGAATGAGTGACTATAAATGGACTTTTCTTACCATTGAATCCTGTTTTCTTCATGTTTCTCAAGGTAGACATTTCAATTATAATCTGTTTTAACCAAAAATGTAAACAAATTTGAACTTAAAATCAATTTTGAGATTATAAAACTATTTAAAAGGAGTAATAAGGCTTTTAAAAGAATGGGTGACTATAATGGACTTTTCTAGCCAATGAATGCATTTTTCTTCATGTTTCTTGAGTTAGACAGTCAATTATTATCTATTTTAACTAAAAATGAAAAAAAATTGAACTTAAAATCAATTATTAGATTATAATTCAATTATTATCTGTTTTAACCAAAAAAGCAAAAAAAATTAACTTAAAATTAATTATGAGATTGTAAAAT
>NW_018399866.1:31246-31415 GCF_002168275.2 Theobroma umbraticum | reverse complement strand
GAGTAATAAGCCTTTTGAAGGAATGAGAGACTATAAATAGACTTTTTTTACCAATGAATGCCTTTTTCTTCACATTTCTCAAGGTAGACATTTAATTATTGTCTATTGTAACGAAAAATGTAAAAAAATTCAACTTCAAATCAATTATGCGATCATAAAACCATTTAAA
>NW_018399866.1:31056-31236 GCF_002168275.2 Theobroma umbraticum | reverse complement strand
AGGCTTTTGAAGGAATGGGTAACTATAAATGGACTTTTCTTCCCAATGGAATGGCTTTTTCTACACATTTCCTAAGGGAGGCAGTTAATTATAGTTTATTTTAAAAAAATATAAAAAAATTAAACTTTAAAATCAATTATGAGATTGTAAAACCATTTAAAGCGAATAATAAGGCTTTTG
>NW_018399866.1:30887-31044 GCF_002168275.2 Theobroma umbraticum | reverse complement strand
ACTATAAATGGACTTTTCTTGCCAATGAATTTCTTTTTCTTCATGTTTCTCAAGTTAGACATTCAATTATAATCTGTTTTAATCAAAAATGAAAAAAATATTTAACTTAATATCAATTATGAGATTATAAAACTATTTAAAGGGAGTAATAAGGCTT
>NW_018399866.1:30396-30738 GCF_002168275.2 Theobroma umbraticum | reverse complement strand
TAACTTAAAATCAATTATTAGATTATAAAACCATTTAAAGGGAGTAGTAACGCTTTTGATGGAATGGTGACTATAAATAGACTTTTCTTGCTAATGAATATATTTTCCTTCATGTTTTTCGAGGTAGACAATCTATTATTATATGTTTTAACTAAAAATGTAAAAACAAAATTCAACTCAAAGTCAATTATCTGATTATAAAACCATTTAAAGGGAGTAATAAGGCTTTTGAAGGAATAATAGACTATAAATGGACTTTTTTGATCAATGAATGCCTTTTTCTTCATGTTTCTCTGGGTAGACAATCAATTATTGTCTATTTTAACTAAAAATGTAAAACAA
>NW_018399866.1:30308-30386 GCF_002168275.2 Theobroma umbraticum | reverse complement strand
AATCAATTATGAGATTATAAAACCATTTAAAGCAAAATAATAAGGCTTTTGAGGGAATAGGTAACTATAAATAGACTT
>NW_018399866.1:30155-30298 GCF_002168275.2 Theobroma umbraticum | reverse complement strand
TGAATGGCTTTTTCTACATGTTTCACAAAGTAGGCATTCAATTATTCTCTATTTTAATGAAAAGTGTAAAAGAATTCAACTTTCAAATCGATTATAAGATTGTAAAACCATTTAAACAGAGTAATAAGGCTTTTGAAGGAATG
>NW_018399866.1:29867-30145 GCF_002168275.2 Theobroma umbraticum | reverse complement strand
AATGGACTTTTCTTGCCAATGAATTCCTTTTCTTCACGTTTCTCAAGCTAGACATTTAATTATAGTCTGTTTTAACAAAAATGAAAAAAATTCAACTTAAAATAAAATATGAGATTATAAAACCATTTAAAGGGAGTAATAAGGCTTTTTAAGGTATGGGTGACTATAAATGAAATTTTCTTGCCAATGAATACCTTTTTCTTCACATTTGTTAAGCTAGACATTCAATTATAGTCTATTTTAACCAAAAAAGGAAAAAAATCAACTTAAAATCAATT
>NW_018399866.1:29675-29857 GCF_002168275.2 Theobroma umbraticum | reverse complement strand
AAAACCATTTAAAGGGAGTAATAAGTCTTTTGATGGAATGGTGACTATAAATGGACTTTTCTTGCCAATGAATACTTTTTGCTTCATATTTCTTAAGCTAGACATTCAATTATAGTCTATTTTAACCGAAAATGAAAAAAAATTCAACTTAAAATCAATTATGAGATTATAAAATCATTTAA
>NW_018399866.1:29101-29575 GCF_002168275.2 Theobroma umbraticum | reverse complement strand
ACTCGCCTTAAATGGTTTTATAATCTCATAATTGATTTTAAGTTAAATTTTTTAAAGTTTTCATTAAACAGAGAATAATTGAACGCCTACCTTGAGAAACGTGTAGAAAAAACCATTCATTGAGAAAAAAAGTCCATTTATAGTCATCAATTCCTTCAAAAATCTTATTACTTCACTTTAAATGGTTTTATAATCTCATAATTGATTTTAACTAGAATTTTCTTACATTTTTGATTGAAATAGACTGTAATTGATTGTCTACCTTAAGAAACGTGAAGAAAAAAGCATTCATTCATAAGAAAAGTCCATTTATAATCTACCATTCCTTCAAAAACCTTATTACTCTTTTTAAATAGTTTTATAATCGCATAATTGATTTTAAGTTTAATTTTTTCACATTTTTTGTTAAAACAGATGATAATTGAATGTTCAGCTCAAAAAACGAGAAGAAAAAGGTATTCATTGATAAAAAAA
>NW_018399866.1:28339-28946 GCF_002168275.2 Theobroma umbraticum | reverse complement strand
CAAGAAATGTGAAGAAAAAGGTATTCATTGGCAAGAAAAGTCCATTTACAGTCACCTATTCATTCAAAAGCCTTATTACTCGCTTCAAATGAATTTACAATCTCATAATTGATTTTAAAATTAAATTGTTTTTACATTTTTCATTAAAATAGAGAATAATTGAATGCTTACCTTGTGAAACATGTAAAAAAGCCATTAATTGAGAACAAAAGTCCATTTATAGCCACCCATTCCCTCAAAAGCTTTATTATTTCGCTTTAAATGATTTTATAATCTTATAATTGATTTTATATTGAATTTTTTTACTTTTTTGGCTAAAACAGACAATAATTGATTGTCTACCTTGAGAAACATGAAAAAAGGCATTCATTGATAAAAAAAGTCTATTTATAGTCTCTTATTCCTTCAAAAGCCCTATTACTCCCTTTAAATGGTTTTATAATCAGATAAATGATTTTGAGTTGAATTGTTTTTCATTTTCGGTTAAAATAGACTATAATTGAATGTCTAGCTTAAGAAACATCAAGAAAACGGTATTCATTGACAAGAAAAGTCCATTTATAGTCACCATTCCATTAAAAGTCTTATTACTCTCTTTAAATGGTTT
>NW_018399866.1:28212-28329 GCF_002168275.2 Theobroma umbraticum | reverse complement strand
TAATTGATTTTAAGTTAAATTTTTTTCCATTTTTGGTTAAAACAGACTATAATTGAATGTCTAGGTTAAGAAACTTTAAGCAAAAGGTATTCATTGGCAAGAAAAGTCCATTTATAA
>NW_018399866.1:27868-28202 GCF_002168275.2 Theobroma umbraticum | reverse complement strand
CTTCAAAAGCCTTATTACTCCCTTTAAATGGTTTTATAACCGCATAATTAATTTTAAGTTTAGTTTTTTTATATTTTTGATTAAAACAAATAATAATCGAATGTCCAGCTTGAAAAAGTGAAGAAAAAGGTATTCATTTGTAAAAAAGTCTATTTATAGTAACCCATTCCTTCAAAAGCCTTATTACTCCATTTAAATGGTTTTATAGTCTCATAATTGATTTTATGTTGAATTTTTTTTCATTTTTACTTAAAACAGATGATAATGAGTGTCCAGCTTGAGAAATATGAAGAAAAGGGTATTCATTGGCAAGAAAAGTCCATTTATAGTCACT
>NW_018399866.1:25006-27598 GCF_002168275.2 Theobroma umbraticum | reverse complement strand
AAAAAAAATTCATTTATAGTCTCTCATTCTTTTAAAAGCCTTATTACTCGCTTTAAATGGTTTGATAATCTCATAATTGAATTTAAGGTGATTATTTTTATATTTTTTATTAAAATAGATAATAATTGAATGTCTACCTTAAGAAACGTGAAGAAAATGGGATTCATTGGCAAGAAAAGTCCATTTATAGTCACCATTCTATCAAAAGCCTTCTTACTCCCTTTAAATGGTTTTATAATCTCATAATTGATTTTAAGTTGAACTTTTTTTCATTTTTGGTTAAAATAGACTATAATTGAATGTCTAGCTTAAGAAACGTAAAGAAAAAGGTATTCATTGGCAAGAAAAGTCCATTTATAGTCACCATTCTATCAAAAACCTTATTGCTCCTTTTAAATTATTTTATAATCTCATAATTAATTTTAAGTTGAATTTTTTTCCATTTTTTGTTAAAATAGACTATAATAGAATGTCTAGCTTAAGAAATGTGAAGAAACAGGTATTCATTGGCAAGAAAAGTCCATTTATAGTCACCATTCCATCAAAAGCCTTATTACTCCCTTTAAATAGTTTTACAATCTCATAATTGATTTTAAGTTAATTTTTTTTTATTTTTGGTTAAAATAGACTATAATTGAATGTCTAGCTTAAGAAACGTGAAGAAAAAGGTATTCATCGGCAAGAAAAGTCCATTTATAGTCACTCATTTCTTCAAAAGCCTTATTACTCCCTTTAAATAGTTTTATAATCTCATAATTGATTTAAGTTGATTTTTTTTATTTTTTATTAAAATAAACTATAATTGAATGTCTAGCTTGAGAAACGTGAAGAAAAAGGAATTCATTGGCAAGAAAAGTCTATTTATAGCCACCCATTTCTTCAAAAGCTTTATTACTCGCTTTAAATGGTTTTACATTCTCATAATTGATTTTAAAGTTGAAATTTTTTACGTTTTTCTTTAAAATAAAATATAATTAAATACCTACCTTGGGAAACACATAGAAAACGCCATTTCATTGGAAAGAAAAGTCCAATTATAATTACTTATTCCTTCAAAGCCTTGTTACTCGTTTAAATGGTTTTATGATCCTATAATTGTTTTGAAGTTGAATTTTTTTATATTTTTGGTTAAAACAGACAAAAATTGAATGTATACCTTGAGAAACATAAAGAAAAAAGTATTCATTGATAAGAATAGTCTATTTATAGTCTCTCATTCCTTCAAAGCCTTATTACTCACTTTAAATGACTTTATAATCTCATAGTTGATTTTAAGTTGAATTTTTTTACATTTTTCATTCAGATTGACTATAATTGAATGTCTACCATGAGAAACATAGACAAAAATACATTCATTGGCAAGAAAAGTACATTTCTAGTCCCCTATTCTTTTCAAAGCCTTATTTTTCCCTTTAGACAGTTTTACAATCCTATAATTGATTTTGAAGTTGAATTTTTTTACATTTTTTTAAAATAAACTATAATTAACTGTTTGCCTTGGGAAATGTGTAGAAAAGTCATTTCATTGGGAAGAAAAGTCCATTTATAGTTACCCATTCCTTTAAAAGCCTTGTTACTCGCTTTAAATGGTTTTATGATCCCATAATTGATTTTAAGTTGAATTTTTTTACATTTTTGGTTAAAATAGACAATAATTGAATGTTTACCTCGAGAAATGTAAAAAAAGGCATTCATCGATAAAAAAGTCCATTTATAATCTCTTATTCTTTCAAAAGCCTTATCACTCGCTTTAAATGATTTTATAATCTCATAACTGATTTTAAGTTAAATTTTTTTACATTTTTAGTTAAAATAGACTATAATTGAATGTCTACCACAAGAAACGTGGACAAAAATGCATTCATTGGCAAGAAAAGTCTATTTATAGTCGCCCATTCCTTCAAAAGCCTTATTACTCGCTTTAAATGGTTTTACAATCTCATAATTGATTTTAAAGTTTAATTTTTTTACATTTTTCATAAAACAGACAATAATTCAATGTCTATCTCAAAAACTATGAAGAAAAAAGTATTCATTCACAAGAAAAGTCCATTTACAATCACCTCATTACTCGCCTTAAATGGTTTTATAATCTCATAATTCATTTGAAGTTAATTTTTTTATATTTTTTATTAAAACAGAGAATAATTGAATGTCCACCTTGGGAAATCTATAGAAAAAGCCATTCATTGAGAAGAAAAGTCCATTTATAGTCACCCATTCCTTCAAAAGCCTTATTACTTCACTTTAAATGGTTTTATAATCTATAATTTATTTTAAGTTGAATTTTTTTAAATTTTTGGTTAAAACAAGCTATAATTGATTGTCTAGCTCAAGAAACATGAAGAAAATGGCATTCATTGATAAGAAAAGTTCATTTATAGTCACTTATTCCTTCAAAAGCCATATTACTCCCTTTAAATTGTTTTATAATCTCATAATTGATTTCAAGTTGAAGTTTTTTTCATTTTTGGTTAAAACAAACAATAATCGAGTGTCTACCTTAAAAAACGTATGGAAAAAGGTATTCATTGGCAAAATGTGTCCATTTATAGTCACCCATTCCTTGAAAAGCCTTATTACTCCCTTTAA
>NW_018399866.1:24866-24996 GCF_002168275.2 Theobroma umbraticum | reverse complement strand
AATCTCATAATTTATTTTAAGTTGAATTTTTTTCCATTTTGGGTTAAAATAGACTATAATTTAGCTTGAGAAACGTGAAGAAGAAGGTATTCATTAGCAAGAAAAGTCTATTTATAGTCACTCATTCCTT
>NW_018399866.1:24721-24856 GCF_002168275.2 Theobroma umbraticum | reverse complement strand
ATTACTCGCTTTAAATGGTTTTACAATCTCATAATTAATTTTAAATTTGATTTTTTTTATATTTTTCTTCAAAATAAACTATAATTAAATGTCTACCTTGAGAAAAGTATAGAAAAAGCCATTTCATTGGGAAGA
>NW_018399866.1:24309-24711 GCF_002168275.2 Theobroma umbraticum | reverse complement strand
TATAGTTACCCATTCCTTCAAAAGCCTGGTTACTCGTTTTAAATGGTTTTATGATCCCATAATTGATTTATAGTTGAATTTTTTTACATTTTTGATTAAAACAGACAATAATTGAACGTCAATCTCAACAAACGTGAAAAAAAAGGTATTCATTCGCAAGAAAAGTCTATTTATAGTCACCAATTCTTTCAAAAGTCTCATTACTTACCCTAATTTGTTTTATAATCTCATAATTGATTTTAATTTAAATTTTTTACATTTTCATTAAAACAGAGATTAATTGAATGCCTACCTTGGGAAACGCGTAGAAAAAGCTATTCATTGAGAAAAAAAGTCCATTTATAGTCACCAATTAATTCAAAAGCCTTATTACTTCGTTTTAAATGGTTTTATAATCTCATA
>NW_018399866.1:24170-24299 GCF_002168275.2 Theobroma umbraticum | reverse complement strand
AGTTGAATTATTTTATATTTTGGTTAAAACATACTATAGTTAATTGTCTACCTCGAGAAACTTGAAAAAAAAGGTATTCAATAGTAAGAAAAATTCATTTATAATCTCCCATTCCTTTAAAAGCCTTGT
>NW_018399866.1:23659-24160 GCF_002168275.2 Theobroma umbraticum | reverse complement strand
AAATAGTTTTATAATCTCATAATTGATTTTAAGTTGAATTGTTTTCAATTTTTTGTTAAAATCAACTATAATTGAATGTCTAGCTTGAGAAATATGAAGAAAAAGATATTCATTAGCAAGAAAAGTCCATTTATATTCATCCATTCTTTCAAAAGCCTTATTACTTCTTTATATGATTTTACAATCTCATAATTAATTTTAAAATTAAATTTCTTTTACATTTTTTCTTAAAATAAACTATAATTCAATGTCTGTCTTGGAAAACGTATAGAAAAAGCCATTTCATTGAGAAGAAAAGTACATTTATAGTTACTCATTCTTTCAAAAACCTTGTTACTCACTTTAAATGGTTTTATGATCCCATAATTGATTTGAAGTTGAACTTTTTTACATTTTTGGTTAAAACAGACAATAATCGAATGTCTACCTCGAGAAACATGAAGAAAAAGGTATTCATTGGTAAGAAAAGTCCATTTATAGTCTCACATTCTTTCAAAAGCC
>NW_018399866.1:23310-23649 GCF_002168275.2 Theobroma umbraticum | reverse complement strand
CTTTAAATGATTTTATAATCTCATAATTGATTTAAAGTTGAATTATTTTTACATTTTTAGTTAAATTAGATTATAATTGAATGTCTACCTCAAGAAACATGAAGAAAAAGGCATTCATTGATAGAAAAAGTCCATTTATGGTCTCTCATTCCATCAAAAGCCTTATTACTCACTTTAAAATGATTTTACAATCTCAAAATTAATTTTAAGTTCAACTTTTTTTTACTTTTTCGGTTAGAACATATTTTAATTGTATGTCTATATTGAGAAACATGAAGAAAAAGGAATTCATTGGCAAGAAAAGTTATTTATTATTACCCATTCCTTCAAAAGCCTTAT
>NW_018399866.1:22921-23300 GCF_002168275.2 Theobroma umbraticum | reverse complement strand
AAATAGTTTTATAATCTCATAATGGATTTTAAGTTAAATTTTTGTACACTTTTCATTAAAATAGACTATAATTGCATGTCTATCTCAACAAACGTGTATAAAAAGCCATTCATTAAGGAGAAAAGTCTATTTATAGTCACTCATTCCTTCAAAAGCCTTATTACTCGCTTTAAATAATTTTATAATCTCATAATTAATTTTAATTTGATTTTTTTATAATTTTCATTAAAATAGACTATAATTGAAAGCGTACGTCGGGAACCGTGTAGAAAACTCCATTCATTGACAGGAAATGTTTATTTATAATCACCTATTCCTTCAAAAGTCTTTTAACTTACTTTAAATTATTTTATAATCTCATAATTGATTTTAAGTTGAA
>NW_018399866.1:21495-22684 GCF_002168275.2 Theobroma umbraticum | reverse complement strand
AAAGCCTTATTACTCGCCTTAAATAGTTTTATAATCTCATAATTGATTTTAAGTCGAATTTTGTTACATTTTTTAAAAAAAATAATAATTGAATGTCTACCTTAAGAAACATATAAAAAAACACATTCATTGGTAAGCAAAGTCCATTTATTGCCACCCATTCCTTCAAAAGCCTTATTACTCGCTTTAAATAGTTTTATAATCTCATAATTGATTTGAAGTTGATTATTTTTGTATTTTCATTAAAACAAATAATAATTTAATGCTACCTCAGGAAACGTGTCGAAAAAGCCATTCATTGGGAAGAAAAGTCCATTTATAGTCTTCTTTTTCTTCAAAAGTCTTATTACTTAATTTAAATAGTTTTATAATCTCATAACTGATTTTAAGTTGAATGTTTATACATTTTTCATTAAAACGGCTATAATTGAATGCTTGCCTCAAGAAACGTGTAGAAAAAGCCATTCATTGAGAGAAAAGTCCATTTATAGTCACTCATTCCTTCAAAAATCTTATTACACGCTTTAAATGATTTTATAATCTCATAATTAATTTTATGTTAAATTGTTTCCATTTTTGATTAAAACGGACAATAATTGAATGTCTACCTTAAAAAACATGAAAAAAAAGGTATTCATTCGCAAGAAAAGTCTATTTATGGTCACGCATTCTTTCAAAAGCCCCATTACTCGTCTTAAATGGTTTTATAATCTCATAATTGATTTTAAGTTAAATTTTTTAAAATTTTCATTAAAATAGAGAATAATTGAATGCCTACCTCAGGAAACGTGTAGAAAAAACCATTCATTGAAAAGAAAAGTCTATTTATAGTCACCCATTCCTTCAAAAGCCTTATTACTTCGCTTTAAATGGTTTTATAATCTCATAATTGATTTTAAGTAGAATTTTCTTATATTTTTGGTTAAAACAGACTATAATTAATTGTCTACCTTGAGAAATGTGAAGAAAAAAGCACTCAATGATAAGAAAAGTCTATTTATAGTCTACCATTCCATCAAAAGCCTTATTACTCCTTTATCGCATAATTGACTTTAAGTTTAATTTTTTTACTTTTTTGGTTAAAACAAATGATAATCGATTGTCCAGCTTGAAAAACATGAAGAAAAAATTATTCATTGGTAAAAAAAGTCTATTTATAGTCACCCATTCTATCAAAAGCCTTATTACT
>NW_018399866.1:20850-20993 GCF_002168275.2 Theobroma umbraticum | reverse complement strand
TTTTTTACATTTTTAGTTAAAACAGATAATAATTGATTGTCTACCTTGAGAAATGTGAAGAAAAAGGCATTCATTGATCAAAAAAATTTATTTATAGTCTCTCATTCCTTTAAAAGCCTTATTACTCGCTTTAAACGGTTTGA
>NW_018399866.1:20599-20750 GCF_002168275.2 Theobroma umbraticum | reverse complement strand
CTTTAAAAGCCTTATTACTCCCTTTAAATGATTTTATAATCTCATAATTGATTTTAAGCTGAATTTTTTTCCACTTTTGGTTAAAACAAACTATAATTGAATGTCTAGCTCAAGAAACATGAAGAAAAAGGTATTCATTGGCAAGAAAAGT
>NW_018399866.1:20235-20503 GCF_002168275.2 Theobroma umbraticum | reverse complement strand
ATTTTAAAGTTGAATTTTTTTACATTTTTCTTTAAAATAAACTATAATTAAATGTCTACCTTAGTAAACATGTAGAACAAGCTATTTCATGGGGAAAAAAAGTTCATTTATAATTACCTATTCCTTCAAAAGCCTTGTTTCTCGCTTTAAATGGTTTTATAGTCCCATAATTGATTTGAAGTTGAATTTTTTTACATTTTTGGTTAAATAGACAATAATTGAATGTCTACCTTGAGAAACGTAAAGAAAAAGGCATTCATTGGCAAGA
>NW_018399866.1:19947-20163 GCF_002168275.2 Theobroma umbraticum | reverse complement strand
TAAGTTGAATTTTTTATATTTTTGGTTAAAATAGACTATAATTGAATGTTTACCATAAGAAACGTGGACAAAAATGCATTCATCGGCAAGAAAAGTCTATTTCTAGTCACCCATTCCGTCAAAAGCCATATTACTCGCTTTAAATGGTTTTATAATTTCATACTTGATTTTAAAGTTTAATTTTTTTACATTTTTCGTAAAACAGACAATAACTAA
>NW_018399866.1:18277-19937 GCF_002168275.2 Theobroma umbraticum | reverse complement strand
CAAAAACTATGAAGAAAAAGGTATTCATTCATAAAAAAAGTTTATTTACAGTCACCTATTCTTTCAAAAGCCTCATTACTCGCCTTAAATGGTTTTATAATCTCATAATTGATTTTAAGTTAAATTTTTTATATTTTTCATTAAAACAGAGAATAATTGAATGCCCACCTCGGGAAATGTGTAAAAAAAGTTATTCATTGAGAAGAAAAGTCCATTTATAGTCACCCATTCCTTCAAAAGCCTTATTACTTCACTTTAAACTGTTTTATAATCTAATTGATTTATTTTAAGTTGAATTTTTTTACATTTTTTGTTAAAATAGGCTATAATTGATTGTCTAGCTTGAGAAACATGAAGAAAATAGCATTCATTGATAACAAAAGTCCATTTATAATCTCTCATTCCTTCAAAAGCCTTATTACTCTCTTTAAATTGTTTTATAATCTCATAATTGATTTTAAGTTCAAGTTTTTTACATTTTTGATTAAAATAGATAATAATCGAGTGTCTACCTTGAAAAACGTAAGGAATAAGGTATTCATTGGCAAGAAAAGTCTATTTATAGTCACCCATTCCTTGAAAAGCCTTATTACTCCCTTTAAATGGTTTTATAATCTCATAATTGATTTTAAGTTGAATTTTTTTCTATTTTTGTCTAAAACATACTATAATTAAATGTCTAGATTGAGAAACATGAAGAAAAAGGTATTCATTGGCAAGAAAAGTCTATTTATTGTCACCCATTCCTTGAAAAGCCTTATTACTCGCTTTAAATGGTTTTACAATCTCATAATTAAATTTAAAGTTGAATTTTTTTACATTTTTTTTATAAAAATACTATAATTAAATGTCTGCCTTGGGAAATGTATAGAAAAAGCGATTTCATTGGGAAAAAGAGTCCATTTATAGTTACCCATTCTTTCAAAAGCCTTGTTACTCTGTTTAAATGATTTTATGATCCCATATTTGATTTCAAGTTTTTTTTTTTTTACATTTTTTGTTAAAACAGACAATAATTGAATGTCTACCTTTAGAAACGTGAAGAAAAAAGCATTCATTGATAAGAAAAGTCTATTTATAGTCTCCCGTTCTTTCAAAAGCCTTATTACTCGCTTTAAATGACTTTATAATCTCATAATTGATTTTAAGTTGAATTTTTTTACATTTTTAGTTCAAACAGACTATAATTGAATGTCTACCGAAAGAAACATAGACAAAAATATATTCATTGGCAAAAAAAGTCCATTGATAGTTGCCTATTCCTTCAAAAGCCTTATTATTCGTTGTAAACGGTTTTACAATCTCATAATTGATTTTAAAGTTGAATTTTTTTACATTTTTCCTTAAAATAAACTATAATTCAATGTCTGTCTTGGAAAACGTATAAAAAAAGCCATTTCATTGGAAAGAAAAGTACATTTATAGTTACCCATTCCTTCAAAGCCTTGTTGCTCGTTTTAAATGATTTTATGATCCCATAATTGATTTGAAGTTAAATTTTTTTATATTTTTGATTAAAATAGACAATAATCGAATGTCTATCTCTAGAAACATGAAGAAAAAGACATTCATTAGTAAGAAAATTTCATTTATAGTCTCCCATTCCCTCGAAAGCCTTATTACTCACTTTAAATGATTTTATAATCTCATAATTGATTTT
>NW_018399866.1:17686-18054 GCF_002168275.2 Theobroma umbraticum | reverse complement strand
ATAATCTCGAAATTGATTCTAAGTTCAATTTTTTTTTTACTTTTTCAGCTAAAACATATTTTAATTGAATGTTCACGTCGAGAAATATGAAGAAAAAGGCATTCATTAGCAGAAAAAGTTCATTTATGGTCTCCCATTCCATTAAAAGCCTTATTACTTGCTTTAAACGATTTTACAATCTCAAAATTGATTTTAAGTTGAACTTTTTTTTTTACTTTTTTGGTTAAAACATATTTTACTTGAATGTCTATATTGAGAAACATGAAAAAAAAGGGATTCATTGGCAAGAAAAGTCCATTTATTATTACCCATTACTTCAAAAGCCTTATTACTCATTTTAAATGGTTTTATAATCTTATAATTGATTT
>NW_018399866.1:17333-17482 GCF_002168275.2 Theobroma umbraticum | reverse complement strand
TACTCGCTTTAAATAGTTTTATAATCTCATAATTAATTTTAATTTGAATTTTTTATATTTTTTATTAAAATAGACTATAATTGAATGCTTACGTCAAGAAACATGTAGAAAACTCCATTCATTGACAAGAAAAGTTCATTTATAGTCAC
>NW_018399866.1:16816-16971 GCF_002168275.2 Theobroma umbraticum | reverse complement strand
AATCTCATAATTGATTTTAAGTTGAATTTTGTTACATTTTTTATTAAAACAGACAATAATTGAATGTCTACCTTAAGAAACGTGGAGAAAAACATATTCATTGGTAAGCAAAGTCAATTTATTGTCACATATTCCTTCAAAAGCCTTATTACTCG
>NW_018399866.1:16306-16806 GCF_002168275.2 Theobroma umbraticum | reverse complement strand
TTTTATAATCTCATAATTGATTTTAAGTTGATTATTTTTGCATTTTCGTTAAAACAGATAATAATTGAATGCTACCTCAGGAAACATGTCGAAAAAGCCATTCATTAAGAAGAAAAGTCCATTTATAGTCTTATATTCCTTCAAAAGCCTTATTACCCAATTTAAATAATTTTATAATCTCATAACTGATTTTAAGTTGAACTTTTATACATTTTTCATTAAAATAACTATAATTGAATGCCTGCCTTAGAAAACGTGTAGAAAAAGCCATTCATTGAGAGAATAGTCCATTTATAGTCACCCATTCCTTCAGAAGCCTTATTACTCGCTTTCAATAGTTTTATAATCTCATAATTAATTTTATGTTAAATTTTTTTACATTGTCGATTAAAATGGATAATAATTGAATGTCTACTTCGAAAAACATGAAGAAAAAGGTATTCATTGGCAAGAAAAGTCTATTTATAGTCACGCATTCTTTCAAAAATCTTATTACTCAC
>NW_018399866.1:16172-16296 GCF_002168275.2 Theobroma umbraticum | reverse complement strand
TTTATAATCTTATAATTGATTTTAAGTTAAATTTTTTCAAATTTTCATTAAAACAGAGAATAATTGAACGCCTACCTCGGAAAACATATAGAGAAAACTATTCATTGAGAAGAAAAGTCTATTT
>NW_018399866.1:15972-16162 GCF_002168275.2 Theobroma umbraticum | reverse complement strand
ATTCCTTCAAAAGCCTTATTACTTCGCTTTAAATGATTTTATAATCTCATAATTGATTTTAAGTAGAATTGTTTCACATTTTTGGTTAAAACATACTATAATTGATTGTTCACCTTGAGAAACGTGAAGAGAAAGACATTCATTGATAAGAAAAGTCCATTTATAGTCTACCATTCCTTCAAAAGCCTTA
>NW_018399866.1:15703-15962 GCF_002168275.2 Theobroma umbraticum | reverse complement strand
TAAATGGTTTTATAATCGCATAATTGATTTTAAGATTAATTTTTTTTTACATTTTTGGTTAAAACAGACGATAATCGGATGTCCACCTTGAAAAACATGAAGAAAAAGGTATTCATTGGTAAAAAAAAGTCCATTTATAGCCACTCATTTCTTCAAAAGCCTTATTACTCCCTTTAAATAGTTTTATAATTACATAATTGATTTTAAGTTGAATTTTTTTTTATTTTTAGTTAAAACAAATGATAATTAAATGTTTAGC
>NW_018399866.1:15340-15497 GCF_002168275.2 Theobroma umbraticum | reverse complement strand
ATTTATAGTCACTCATTCCTTCAAAAGCTTTATTACTCGCTTTAAATAGTTTTACACTCTTATAATTGATTTTAAAGTTAAACTTTTTTACATTTATCATTAAAATAGAAAATGATTGAATGCCTACCTTGCGAAACATGCAGAAAAAGCCATTCAT
>NW_018399866.1:15234-15330 GCF_002168275.2 Theobroma umbraticum | reverse complement strand
AGTCTATTTATAGTCACTCATTCCCTCAAAAGCCTTATTATTTCGTTTTAAATGGTTTTATAATCTCATAATTGATTTTAAGTTGAATTTTTTTAC
>NW_018399866.1:14971-15224 GCF_002168275.2 Theobroma umbraticum | reverse complement strand
AAAACAGATAATAATTGATTGTCTACCTTGAGAAACATGAAGAAAAAGGTATTCATTGATCAGAAAAGTCCATTTATAGACTCTTGTTCCTTCAAAAGCCTTATTACCCCCTTTAAATGGTTTTATAATCAGATAATTGATTTTGAGTTGAGTTTTTTTATATATTTTTAGTTAAAATATATAATAATCGAATGTCAACCTCAAAAAATATGAAAAAAAGGTATTCATTAGCAAGAAAAGTCCATTTATAGTC
>NW_018399866.1:13181-14720 GCF_002168275.2 Theobroma umbraticum | reverse complement strand
AAATAGTTTTATAATCTCATAATTGATTTTAAGTTGAATTTTTTTCCATTTTTGGTTATAACAGACTATAATTGAATGTCTAGCTTGAGAAACGTGAAGAAAAAGGAATTCATTGGCAAGAAAAGTCCATTTATAGTCACCCATTCCTTCAAAAGCCTTATTACTCGCTTTAAATGGTTTTACATTCTCATAATTGATTTTAAAGTTGAGATTTTTTACATTTTTTTAAAAAATAAACTATAATTAAATACCTATCTTGGGAAACATGTAAAAAAAGCCATTTCATTGGGAAGAAAAGTCCATTCATAATTACCTATTCCTTCAAAAGCCTTATTACTCATTTTAAATGGTTTTATGATCCCATAATTGTTTTGAAGTTGAATTTTTTTACATTTTTGATTAAAACAGTCAATAATTGAATGTCTACCTTTAGAAACGTGAAGAAAAAAGCATTCATTGATAAGAAAAGTCTATTTATAGTCTCCCGTTCTTTCAAAAGCCTTATTACTCGCTTTAAATGACTTTATAATCTCATAATTGATTTTAACTTGAATTTTTTTACATTTTTAGTTCAAACAGACTATAATTGAATGTCTACCACAGGAAACATAGACAAAAGTACATTCATTGGCAAAAAAAGTCCATTTATAGTTGCCTATTCCTTCAAAAGCCTTATTATTCGCTGTAAACGGTTTTACAATCTCATAATTGATTTTAAAGTTGAATTTTTTTACTTTTTTTAAAAATAAACTATAATTAACTGTCTCCCTTGGGAAATGTGTAGAAAAAGTCATTTCATTGGGAAGAAAAGTCCATTTATAGTTACCCATTCTTTCAAAAGCCTTGTTACTCGCTTTAAATGGTTTTATGACCCCATAATTAATTTGAAGTTAAATTTTTTTACATTTTTGATTAAAATAAACAATAATTGAATGTCTACCTCAAAAAACATGAAGAAAAAGACATTCATTGATAAGAAAAGATTATTTATAGTCTCCCATTCCTTCAAATGGCTTATTACTCGCTTTAAATAATTTTATAATCTCATAATTGATTTTAAGTTAAATTTTTTTACATTTTTGGTTAGAACAGACTATAATTGAATGTCTACCATGAGAAATGTGGAGAAAAATACATTCATTGGTAAGAAAAGTCCATTTATGGTCACCCATTCCTTCAAAAGCCTTATTACTCACTTTAAATAGTTGTACAATTTTATAATTGATTTTAAAGTTGAATTTTTTTGTATTTTTTTAAAATAAACTATAATTAAATGTCTGCCCTTGTAAACATGTAGAACAAGCCATTTCATTGAGAAAAAAGTCCATTTATAATTACCTATTCCTTTAAAAGCCTTGTTACTCGCTTTCAATGGTTTTCTGATCCCATAATTAATTTGAAGTTGAATTTTTTTACATTTTTAATTAAAACAGAGAATAATTAAAAGTCTACCTTAAGAAACATGAAAAAAAGGCATTCATTGATAAGAAAAGTCCATTTATAGTCTTCCATTCCTTTAAAAGCCTTATTACTCGCTTT
>NW_018399866.1:12748-12989 GCF_002168275.2 Theobroma umbraticum | reverse complement strand
TCCATTTATAGTCACCCATTCCTTCAAAAGCCTTAGTACTCGCTTTAAATGGTTGTACAATCTCATAATTAATTTTAAAGTTTAATTTTTTTACATTTTTCATAAAATAGATAATAGTTGAATGTCTACCTCAAAAACTATGAAGAAAAAGGTATTCATTCGCAAGAAAAGTCCATTTGTAGTCACTCATTCTTTCAAAAGCCTCATTACTCGCCTTAAATGGTTTTATAATCTCATAATT
>NW_018399866.1:11878-11999 GCF_002168275.2 Theobroma umbraticum | reverse complement strand
TACTCCCTTTAAATGGTTTTATAATCTCATAATTGATTTTAAGTTAAATTTTTTCTATTTTTGATTAAAACAGACTATAATTAAATGTCTAGCTTAAGAAACGTGAAGAAAAAGACATTCA
>NW_018399866.1:11789-11868 GCF_002168275.2 Theobroma umbraticum | reverse complement strand
AAGTCCATTTATAGTCACTCATTCCTTGAAAAGCTTTATTACTTGCTTTAAATGGTTTTACAATCTCATAATTAATTTT
>NW_018399866.1:11253-11779 GCF_002168275.2 Theobroma umbraticum | reverse complement strand
TTTTTTACATTTTTCTTCAAAATAAACTATAATTGAATGTCTGCCTTGGGAAATGTGAAGAAAAAGCCATTTCATTGGGAAGAAAAGTCCATTTATAGTTACCTATTCCTTCGAAATCCTTGTTACTCGCTTTAAATTGTTTTATGATCCCATAATTGATTTCAAGTTGAATTTGTTTTACATTTTTGGTTAAAACAGACAATAATTGAATGTCTACTATAAAAAACGTGAAGAAAAATATATTCATTCGCAAAAAAAATCTATTTATAGTCACCTATTCTTTTTAAAGTCTCATTACTTGCCCTAAATGGTTTTATAATCTCATTGTTGATTTTAAGTTAAATGTTTTACATTTTTTATTAAAAAAGAGAATAATTGAATGCCTACCTTGGGAAACATGTAGAAAAAGCTATTCATTGGGAAGAAAAGTTCATTTATAGTCACCTATTCCTTCAAAAGCCTTATTACTTCACTTTAAATGATTTTATAGTCTCATAATTGATTTTAAGTTGAATTGTTTTATATT
>NW_018399866.1:10971-11138 GCF_002168275.2 Theobroma umbraticum | reverse complement strand
CGCTTTAAATAGTTTTATAATCTCATAATTGATTTGAAGTTGAATTTTTTTACACTTTTATTTAAAACAGACAATAATCGAATGTTTACCTTGAAAAATGTGAAGACAAAGGTATTCATTGACAACAAAAGTCCATTTATAGTCACCCATTCCTTCAAAAGCCTTAT
>NW_018399866.1:10592-10772 GCF_002168275.2 Theobroma umbraticum | reverse complement strand
TAAATGGTTTTATAATCTCATAATTGATTTTAAGTAGAATTTTTTCACATTTTTAGTTAAAACAGACAATAATTGATTATCTACCTTGAGAAACATGAAGAAAAAGTCATTCATTGATAAGAAAACTCCATTTATAGTCTACCATTCCTTCAAAAGCCTTATTACTCCTTTTAAATGGTT
>NW_018399866.1:10241-10429 GCF_002168275.2 Theobroma umbraticum | reverse complement strand
GCCTTATTACTCCCTTTAAATAGTTTTATAATCTCATAATTGATTTTGAGTTGAATTTCTTTCTATTTTTGGTTAAAACAGATGATAATTGAATGTCTAGCTCAAGAAACGTGAAGAAAAAAGTATTCATTAGAAAGAAAAGTTCATTTATAGTCACCAATTTCTTCAAAAGCCTTATTACTCACTTT
>NW_018399866.1:8680-10141 GCF_002168275.2 Theobroma umbraticum | reverse complement strand
TTTTTTTATTTTTGGTTAAAACAAACTATAATTAAATGTCTATCTTGAGAAACGTGAAAAAAAAGGTATTCATTGGTAAAAAAAGTCCATTTATAGTCACACATTTCTTGAAAAGCCTTATTACTCGCTTTAAATGGTTTTACAATCTCATAATTAATTTTAAAGTTGAATTTTTTTACATTTTTCTTCAAAATAAACTATAATTAAATGTTTGCCTTGGGAAACGTATAGAAAAAGCCATTTCATTGGGAAGAAAAAGCCTTGTTACTCACTTTAAATGGTTTTATGATCCCATAATTGATTTAAAGTTGAATTTTTTTATATTTTTAGTTAAAACAGACAATAATTGAATGTCTAACTCAAAAAATGTCAAGAGAAAGGTATTCATTTGTAAGAAAAGTCTATTTATAGTTACCCATTCTTTCAAAAGTCTCATTACTTGCCCTAAATGGTTTTATAATCTCATAATTGATTTTAAATTAAATTTTTTACATTTTTCATTAAAATACAGAATAATTGAATGCTTACCTTGGGAAACGTGTAGAAAAAGCTATTCATTTAGAAAAAAAGTCCATTTATAGTCACCCATTCCTTCAAAAGCCTTATTACTTCGCTTTAAATGATTTTGTAATCTCATAATTGATTTTAAGTTGAATTTTTTTATATTTTTGGTTAAAACATACTATAATTGATTGTCTACCTCGAGAAACATGAAGAAAAAGGCATTCAATGATAAGAAAAGTCCATTTATAGTTTCTCATTCCTTTAAAAGTCTTGTTATTCGCTTTAAATGGTTTTATAATCTCATAATTGATTTCAAGTTGAATTTTTTTACATTTTTCATTAAAACAGATAATAATTGAATGTCTACCTTGAAAAACGTGAAGACAAAGATATTCATTGGCAAGAAAAGTCCATTTATAGTCACTCATTCCTTCAAAAGCCTTATTACTCCCTTTAGATGGTTTTATAATCTCATAATTAATTTTAAGTTGATTTTGTCTCCATTTTTAGTTAAAACAGACAATATTTGAATGTCTAGCTTGAGAAACATGAAGAAAAATGTATTCATTGGCAAGAAAAGTCCATTTATAGTCATCCATTCTTTCGAAAGCCTTATTACTTCTTTAAATGGTTTTACAATCTTATAATTGATTTTAAAGTTAAATTTTTTTACATTTTTCCTTAAAATAAACAATAATTCAATGTCTGTCTTAGAAAACGTATAGAAAAAGCCATTTCATTGGGAAGAAAAGTGCATTTATAGTTACCCATTTCTTCAAAAGCGTTGTTACTCGCTTTAAATGGTTTTATGATCCTATAATTGATTTGAAGCTAAATTTTTTTATAGTTTTAGTTAAAGCAGATAATAATCGAATGTCTATCTCAAGACATATGAAGAAAAAGGTATTCATTGGTAAGAAAAGTCTATTTATAGTCTCTCATTCCTTCAAAAGCCTT
>NW_018399866.1:8496-8580 GCF_002168275.2 Theobroma umbraticum | reverse complement strand
TTATAGTCACTTATTCCTTCAAAAGCCTTATTACTCGCTTTAAATAGTTTTACATTCTCATAATTGATTTTAAAGTTGAATTTT
>NW_018399866.1:8243-8486 GCF_002168275.2 Theobroma umbraticum | reverse complement strand
TCTTTAAAATAAACTATAATTAAATGCCTGTCTTGGAAAACATATAGAAAAAGCCATTTCATTGGGAAGAAAAGTCCATTTATAATTACCTATTCCTTCAAAAGCCTTATTACTCGTTTTAAATGGTTTTATGATCCCATAATTATGTTGAAGTTGAATTTTTTTACATTTTTGGTTAAAATAGACAATAATTGATTGTCTACCTTGAGAAACGTGAAGAAAAAAGCATTCATTGATAAGAAA
>NW_018399866.1:7936-8120 GCF_002168275.2 Theobroma umbraticum | reverse complement strand
TATAATCTCATAATTGATTTTAAGTTGAATTGTTTTACATTTTTAGCTCAAACAGACTATAATTGAATGTCATCCATAAGAAACATAGACAAAAATACATTTATTGACAAAAAAGGTCCATTTATAGTTGCCTATTCCTTCAAAAGCCTTATTATTCGCTTTAAACGGTTTTACAATCTCATAA
>NW_018399866.1:7593-7781 GCF_002168275.2 Theobroma umbraticum | reverse complement strand
CGCTTTAAATGGTTTTATGATCCCATAATTAATTTGAAGTTGAATTTTTTTACATTTTGATTAAAATAGACAATATTGAATGTATATACCTTGAGAAACATGAAAAAAAAGCATTCACTGATAAGAAAAGTTCATTTATAGTCTCCCATTCTTTCAAAAGGCTTATTACTCGCTTTAAATAATTTTAT
>NW_018399866.1:7444-7583 GCF_002168275.2 Theobroma umbraticum | reverse complement strand
CTGATTTTAAGTTGAATTTTTTTACATTTTTGGTTAGAACAGGCTATAATTGAATGTCTACCATGAGAAATGTGGAGAAAAATACATTCATTGGCAAGAAAAATCCATTTATGGTCACCCATTCCTTCAAAAGCCTTAT
>NW_018399866.1:7117-7258 GCF_002168275.2 Theobroma umbraticum | reverse complement strand
AAAAAAAGTCCATTTATAATTACCTATTCCTTCAGAAGCCTTGTTACTCGCTTTAAATGGTTTTATGATCCCATAATTGATTTGAAGTTAAATTTTTTTATATTTTTAGTTAAAACAGACAATAATTGAAAGTCTAACTTG
>NW_018399866.1:6372-6914 GCF_002168275.2 Theobroma umbraticum | reverse complement strand
ATAATTGATTTTAAGTTGAATTTTTTTACATTTTTGGTTAAAATAAACTATATTTGAATGTCTACCAAAAGAAACATAAACAAAAATGCATTCATTGGCAAGAAAAGTCCATTTGTAGTCACCCATTCTTTTAAAAGCCTTATTACTCGCTTTAAATAGTTTTACAATCTGATAATTGATTTTAAAGTTTAATTTTTTGACATTTTTCGTAAAACAGACAATAATTGAATATCTACCTCAAAAACTGTGAAGAAAAAGATATTTATTCACAAGAAAAGTCCATTTACAGTCACTCATTCTTTCAAAAGCCTTATTACTCGTCTTAAATAGTTTTATAATCTCATAATTGATTTTAAGTTAAATTTTTTACATTTTTCATTAAAATAGAGAATAATTGAATGCCCACCTCGAGAAATGTGTAGAAAAAGCCATTCATTGAGACGAAAAGTTCATTTATAGTCACTCATTCCTTCAAAAGCCTTATTACTTTGCTTTAAATGATTTTATAATCTCATAATTTATTTTAAGTTGAATTTTTTTAC
>NW_018399866.1:5982-6207 GCF_002168275.2 Theobroma umbraticum | reverse complement strand
GCATTCATTGATAAGAAAAGTCCATTTATAGTCTCCTATTCTTTCAAAAGCCTTTTTACTCCCTTAAAATTATTTTATAATCTCATAATTGATTTTAAGTTTAAGTTTTTTATATTTTTATTGAAAACAGATAATAATCAAGTGTCTACCTTGAAAAACGTAAGGAACAACGTATTCATTGGCAAGAAAAGTCCATTTATAGTCACCCATTCCTTGAAAAGCCTT
>NW_018399866.1:5802-5882 GCF_002168275.2 Theobroma umbraticum | reverse complement strand
TCTCAATGAATAGCTTTTTCCACACGTTTCCCAAGGTAGGCACTCAATTATTCTCTGTTTTAATGAACAATGTAAAAAAT
>NW_018399866.1:2680-5792 GCF_002168275.2 Theobroma umbraticum | reverse complement strand
ATCAATTATGAGATTATAAAACTATTTTGGGCAAGTAATGAGACTTTTGACAGAATGGGTGACTATAAATGGACTTTTCTTGGGAATGAATACCTTTTTCTTCACATTTTTTGAGGTAGACATTCAATTATTGTTTGTTTTAACCAAAAATGTAACAAAATTTAACTTGAAATCAATTATGGGATCATAAAACTATTTAAACCGAGTAACAAGGCTTTTGAAGGAATGGGTAACTATAAATAGACTTTTCTTCCCAATGAAATGGCTTTTTCTATATGTTTCCCAAGGTAGACATTTAATTATATTTTATTTTGAAGAAAAATGTAAAAAAATTCAACTTTAAAATTAATTATGAGATTGTAAAACCATTTAAAGTGAGTAATAAGGCTTTTCAAGAAATGGGTGACTATAAATGAACTTTTCTTGCCAATGAATAACTTTTTCTTCACATTTCTCTAGCTAGACATTTAATTATAGTCTGTTTTAACCAAAAATAGAAAAAAATTCAACTTAAAATCAATTATGAGAATATAAAACCATTTAAAGGGAGTAATAAAGCTTTCCAAGGAATAGGTCACTATAAATGGACTTTTCTTGCCAATGAATACCTTTTTCCTTATGTTTTTTAAGGTAGATGCTCGATTATTATCTGTTTTAATAAAAAATGTAAAAAACTTGAACTTAAAATCAATTATGAGATTATAAAACAATTTAAAGGGAGTAATAAGGCCTTTGAAGGAGTAAGAGACTATAAATGGACTTTTCTTATCAATGAATGCCATTTCTTCATGTTTCTCAAGCTAGACAATCAATTATAGCCTGTCTTAACCAAAAATGTAAAAAAAAATTCAATTTAAAATAAATTATGAGATTATAAAACCATTAAAGTGAAGTAATAGGGCTTTTGAAGGAATGTGTGACTATAAATAGACTTTTCTTCTCAATGAATGTCTTTTTCTACACATTTCCCAAGGTGGGCATTCAATTATTCTCTGTTTTAATGAAAAATGTAAAAAATTTAACTTAAAATCAATTATGAGATTATAAAACCATTTAAGGCGAGTAATGAGGCTTTTAAAAGAATGGGTGACTGTAAATGGACTTTTCTTATGAATGAATATCTTTTTCTTCATAGTTTTTAAGGTAGACATTTAATTATTATCCGTTTTATGAAAAATGTAAAAAAATTAAACTTTAAAATCAATTATGAGATTGTATAACCATTTAAAACAAGTAATAAGGCTTTTGAAGGAATGGGCGACTATAAATAGACTTTTCTTGCCAATGAATGCATTTTTGTCCATATTTCTTGTGGTCGACATTCAATTATACTCTGTTTTAACTAAAAATGTAAAACAAATTCAACTTAAAATCAATTATGAGATTATAAAATTATTAAAGTGAGTAATAAGGCTTTTGAAGGAATAAGAGACTATAAATAGACTTTTCTTACCAATGAATGCCTTTTTTTTCACGTTTCTCAAGGTAGATATTCAATTATTGTCTGTTTTAACAAAAAATGTAAAAAAATTCAACTTCAAATCAATTATGGTACCATAAAACCATTTAAAACGAGTAACAAGGCTTTTGAAGGAATAGGTAATTATAAATAGACTTTTTTTCTCAATGAAATAGCTTGTTCAACATGTTTATCAAGAAAAACATTTAATTATAGTTTATTTTAAAGAAAAATGTAAAAAAAATTAACTTTAAAATCAATTATGAGATTGTAAAACCATTTAAAGTGAGTAATAAGGCTTTTGAAGGTATGGGTGACCATAAAAGGACTTTTTTTGCTAATGAATCTATTTTTCTTCACATTTCTCTTGGTAGACAGTCAATTACAGTCTATTCTAACTAATAATGTAAAAAAATTCAATTTAAAATCAATTATGAGATTATAAAATTATTTAAAGTGAGTAATAAGCCTTTTGAAGGAATGGGAGACTATAAATAGACTTTTCTTACCAATGAATGCCTTTTTCTTCACGTTTCTTGAGGTAGACATTCAATTATTGTCCATTTTAATCGAAAATATAAAAAAAATTCAACTTCAAGTCAATTATGGGATCATAAAATCATTTAAAGCGAGTAACAAGGCTTTTGAAGAAATGGGTAACTATAAATAGACTTTTCTTCCCAATGAAATGACTTTTTCTACATATTTCTCAAGGGAGGCAGTTAATTATAGTTTATTTTAAAAAAATGTAAAAAAAATTGACTTTAAAATCAATTATGAGATTGTAAAACCGTTTAAAGCGAATAATAAGGCTTTTGAAGGAATAGGTGACTATAAATGGACTTTTCTTCCCAATGAATGTATTTTTATCTATGTTTCTCATGGTAGAAATTCAATTATAGTGTGTTTAAATTAAAAATGTAAAAAAATTCAACTTAAAATTAATTATGAGCTTATAAAGTCATTTAAATCGAGTAATAAGGTTTTTGAAGGAATGAAAGACTATAAATAGACTTTTCTTACCAATGAATACCTTTTTCTTCACATTTCTCAAGGTAGGCATTCAATTATTGTCTATTTTAACTAAAACTGTAAAAAAATTCAACTTCAAATCAATTATGAGACCATAAAACTATTTGAAGCGAGTAATAAGGTTTTTGAAAGAATGGGTGACTATAAATAGACTTTTTTTACCAATGAATACCTTTTTCTTCATGTTTTTCTAGGTGAACATTTGATTACTGTCTGTTTTAAACAAAAATGTAAAAACATTAAACTTAAAATCAATTATAAGATTATAAAACCATTTAAAAGTAGTAATAAGGCTTTGGAAGGAATAGTAAACTATAAATAGACTTTTCTTATAAATGAATGCCTTTTTCTTCACATTTCTCAAGGTAGACAATTAATTATAGTCTGTTTTAACCAAAAATGTAAAATATTCTGTTTAAAATCCATTATGAGATTATAAAACCATTTAAAGCGAAATAATAAGGCTTTTGAAGGAATAGGTGATTATAAATGGACTTTTTTTCTCAACATATGGTTTTTTCTATATGTTTCCCAAGGTAAGCATTCAATTATTCTCTATTTTAATGAAAAATTTAAAAAATTTAACTTAAAGTCAATTATGAGATTATAAAACCATTTAAG
>NW_018399866.1:2090-2243 GCF_002168275.2 Theobroma umbraticum | reverse complement strand
AGATTATAAAATCATTTAAAGCGAGTAATAAGGATTTTGAAGGAATGGGTGACTGTAAATAGACTTCGCTTACGAATGAATGTGTTTTCTCCACGTTTCTTAAGGTAGACATTCAATTATTATTTGTTTTAATAAAAAATGTAATAAAATTAA
>NW_018399866.1:1554-1762 GCF_002168275.2 Theobroma umbraticum | reverse complement strand
GGCTTTTAAAGGAATAGGTGACAATAAATAGACTTTTTCTGTCAATGAATGGGTTTTTTTACATGTTTCCTAAGGCAAACATTCAATTATTGTCTATTTTAATAAAAAATGTAAAAAATTGAACTTAAAATCAATTATCAGAATACAAAATAAGTTAAAACGAGTAATAAGGCTTTTGAAGGAATGGGTGACTATAAATAAACTTTTC
>NW_018399866.1:1262-1454 GCF_002168275.2 Theobroma umbraticum | reverse complement strand
AGTGAGTAATAAGGCTTTTGAAGGAATAGAAGACTATAAATGGACTTTTCTTGCTAGTGAATGCCTTTTTCTTCATGTTTCTTAAGGTAAACGATCAATTATTATTTCTTTTAACTTAAAATGTAAAAAAAATAAACTTAAAATCAATTTTGAGAGTATGAAACTATTTAAAGCGAGTAATAAGGCTTTTGA
>NW_018399866.1:1140-1252 GCF_002168275.2 Theobroma umbraticum | reverse complement strand
GACCATAAATGGACTTTGCTTGTCAATGAATGCATTTTTGTCCACGTTTATCGAGTTAGACATTCAATTATTGTCTATTTTAGCAAAAAATGTAAAACAATTTAACTTAAAA
>NW_018399866.1:963-1130 GCF_002168275.2 Theobroma umbraticum | reverse complement strand
GATTATAAAATAATTTAAAGCGAGCAAAAAGGTTTTTGAAGGAAGAGAAGACTAAAACTTGACTTTTCCTAGAAATGAATGCTTTTTTCTTCATGTTTCTTGGCCTAGACATTCAATTATAGTCTGTTTTAACCAAAAATATAAAAAAATTCAAATTAAAGTCAATT
>NW_018399866.1:463-953 GCF_002168275.2 Theobroma umbraticum | reverse complement strand
AAAACTATTTAAAGCGAGTAATAAGGCTTTTGAAGGAATGTGTTACAATAAATGGACTTTGCTTGCCAATGAATGCATTTTTGTCCACGTTTCTCGAGGTAGACATTCAATTACTGTTTGTTTTAACTTAAAATGTAAAAAAATTCAACTTAAAATCAATTATGGGATTATAAAACTCTTTAAAATCAGTAATAAGGCTTTTAAAGGAATGGAAGACTATAATGGACTTTTCTTGCCAATTAATGCTTTTTTCTTCATGTTTCTTGAGATAGACATTCAATTATAGTCTGTTTGAATCAAAAATGTTAAAAAATTAAGCATAAAACCAATTTTGAGATAATAAAATCGTTTAAAGCCAGTAATAAGGCTTTTGAAGGAATGGGAGACTCTAAATGGACTTTTCTTACTAATGAATGTCTTTTTCTTTAAGTTTCTCGAGGTAGACATTTAATTATAGTCTGTTTTAATGAAAAATATAAAAAAATTCAAC
>NW_018399866.1:148-322 GCF_002168275.2 Theobroma umbraticum | reverse complement strand
AAGTGACTATAAATGGACTTTTCTTGCCAATGAATACCTTTTTCTTCACGTTTCTCCTAGTAGACATTTAATTATAGTCTGTTTTGACAAAAAAATATAAAAAAATTCAAGTTAAAAATCAATTATGAGATTATAAAACCATTTAAGACAAGTAATAAGGCTTTTGAAGGAATG
>NW_018399866.1:0-138 GCF_002168275.2 Theobroma umbraticum | reverse complement strand
AATGAACTTTTCTTTCCAATGAATTCCTTTTTCTTCATGTTTCTCAAGGTAGATATTCAATTATTGTTTGTTTTCATGAAAATGTAAAATAATCAACTTAAAATCAATTATGAGATTATAAAACCATTTAAAGCGAGT
>NW_018399865.1:1789-1911 GCF_002168275.2 Theobroma umbraticum | reverse complement strand
TGCTAATGAATGCCTTTTTTTCATGTTTCTCAAGGTAAACATTCAATTATTGTCAGTTTTAACTAAAAATGTAAAAATATTCAACTCAAAATCAATTATGAGTTTATAAAACCATTGAAAGC
>NW_018399865.1:1599-1779 GCF_002168275.2 Theobroma umbraticum | reverse complement strand
GCTTTTGAAGGAATGGGTGACCATAAATGTAATTTTCTTCTCAATAAATAGCTTTTTTTGCATGTTTCACAAGGTAGGCATTCAATTATAGTCTGTTTTAACCAAAATTTTTAAAAAATTTAACTTAAAATAAATTTTAGGATTATAAAACAGCTTAAAGCGAGCAATAAGGCTTTTAAA
>NW_018399865.1:1299-1589 GCF_002168275.2 Theobroma umbraticum | reverse complement strand
ACTATAAATGGACTTTTCTTGCCAATATATGATTTTTTTTTCATGTTTCTTGAGGAAGACATTCGATTATAGTCTGTTTTAGCAAAAAATGTAAACCAATTTAACTTAAAATCAATTATGCGATTATAAAACAATTTAAAATGTGTAATAAGGCTTTTGAAGGAATGAGTAACTGTAAAAGGATTTTTTTTCTCAATGAATGATTTTTTTTACACATTTCTGAAGTAGGCATTTAATTATAGTCTGTTTTAACAAAAAATAAAAAAAAATTCAAATTAAAATCAATTATG
>NW_018399865.1:1151-1289 GCF_002168275.2 Theobroma umbraticum | reverse complement strand
ATAATTTAAAGTTAGTAATAAGGATTTTGAAGGAATGGGTGACTATAAATTGACTTTTTTCCTTAATGAATGGTTTTTTTACATATTTCTCAAGGCAAGCATTCGATTAAAGTCTTTTTAACCATAAATGTAAAAAAA
>NW_018399865.1:1029-1141 GCF_002168275.2 Theobroma umbraticum | reverse complement strand
AATAAATTTTGAGATTATAAAATAATTGAAAGCGAGTAATAAGGGTTTTAAAGCAATACGTAACTATAAATCGATTTTTCTTGCCAACAAATGTCTTTTTTTCATGTTTCTC
>NW_018399865.1:881-1019 GCF_002168275.2 Theobroma umbraticum | reverse complement strand
TCAATTATTGTCTATTTTAACCAAAAATGTAAAAAAAATTTAACTTTAAATCAATTATTAGATTATAAAAAATTTAAAGAGAGTAATAAAGCTTTTGAAGGAATGGATGACTGTAAATAGACTTTTCTCCTCAATGAA
>NW_018399865.1:301-424 GCF_002168275.2 Theobroma umbraticum | reverse complement strand
TAAGTAGACTTTTCTTGCTAATGAATGTCTTTTTTACATGTTTCTAAAGGTAAAAATTCAATTATTGTCTATTTTAACCAAAAATATAAAAAAATTCAACTCAAAATCAATTATGAGTTTATA
>NW_018399865.1:100-291 GCF_002168275.2 Theobroma umbraticum | reverse complement strand
AAGTGAGTAATAAGGCTTTTGAAGAAATGAGTGACAATAAATGTACTTTTCTTCTCAATGAATACGTTTTTTTTGCACGTTTCACAAGGCATGCATTCAATTATAGTCTGTTTTAACCAAAATTTCAAAAAAATTTAATTTAAAATAAAATTTGAGATTATAAAACAATTTAAAGTGAGTAATAAAGCTTT
>NW_018399865.1:0-90 GCF_002168275.2 Theobroma umbraticum | reverse complement strand
GGTGACTATAAATAGACTTTTCTTGCAAATGAATGATTTTTTTCACGTTTATTGAGGTAGACATTCGATTATAGTCTGTTTTAGCAAAAA
>NW_018399864.1:1676-1758 GCF_002168275.2 Theobroma umbraticum | reverse complement strand
GCTATAAATAGACTTTTCTTGCCAATGAATGCTTTTTTATTCACTTTTCTCAAGACGGACATTCAATTATAGTCTATTTTAA
>NW_018399864.1:1585-1666 GCF_002168275.2 Theobroma umbraticum | reverse complement strand
TTTTCTTATCAATGAATGCTTTTGTAATCATATTTCTTGAGATAGACAGTCAATTATTGTCTGTTTTAATCTAAAATGTAA
>NW_018399864.1:1273-1388 GCF_002168275.2 Theobroma umbraticum | reverse complement strand
TTGAAGGACTGGGAGGCTATAAATAGACTTTTGTTATCAATGAATGCTTTTTTCATCACAGTTCTCAAGATAGACATTCAATTATAGCCTGTTCTAACAAAAAAATGTAAAAAAT
>NW_018399864.1:1115-1248 GCF_002168275.2 Theobroma umbraticum | reverse complement strand
ATAAACTATTTAAAGTGAGTTATAAGACTTTTGAAGGAATGGGTGACTATAAATAGACTTTTCTTATCAATGAGTGTGTTTTTTCTTCACGTTTCTTGAGGTAGACATTCAAATATAGTCTATTTTAATGAAA
>NW_018399864.1:655-795 GCF_002168275.2 Theobroma umbraticum | reverse complement strand
TAAGTCTTTTGAAGGAATGAGAGGCTATAAATAGACTTTTCTTGCTAATGAATGCTTTTGCTTCACATTTCTCGAGGTAAGCATTTAATTATAGCCTGCTTTAACAAAAAATATAAAAATATTCAACTTAAAATCAATTA
>NW_018399864.1:139-284 GCF_002168275.2 Theobroma umbraticum | reverse complement strand
AAATGGACTTTTCTTGATAACGGATACTTTTTCCTTCATGTTTCTCGAGATAAACATTCAAATATAGTCTGTTTTAATTAAAAATGTAACCAAACTCAACTTAAAATCAATTATTAGATTATAAAACCGTTTAAAGCGAGTAATA
>NW_018399864.1:0-129 GCF_002168275.2 Theobroma umbraticum | reverse complement strand
AGGAATGAGAGGCTATAAATAAACTTTTCTTGCCAATGAATGTTTTTGTCTTCACATTTCTCGAGGTAAACTTTTAATTATAGCCTGTTTTAATAAAAAATATAAAAATATTCAACTTAAAATTAATTA
>NW_018399863.1:3029-3165 GCF_002168275.2 Theobroma umbraticum | reverse complement strand
AAGATTTAAAATTTAATTATTCTACCTTTATAAGTTTTTACGTCAACTGTTACAATTTTACGTCAACATTTATCTATGTCACTTTTGAACTATAATTATTTTTATTATTATTATTATTTATTTAAAAAATAAAATT
>NW_018399863.1:2621-2773 GCF_002168275.2 Theobroma umbraticum | reverse complement strand
ATTTTATACTATAATTATTTTTATTCTTATTATTTTATTTAAAAATTAAAATTTATATATCTTTACATACTTTTAGCTAGATAATATAAATATAAATACTTATTTTTCATTAAAATTAGATTTTTTACTTAATTAACTTATTACGTTAACTC
>NW_018399863.1:0-2213 GCF_002168275.2 Theobroma umbraticum | reverse complement strand
TATTACGTTAACTTTCAAATATTTACATTAAGATTTAAAATTTAGTTATTTCACATTTATAAGTTTGTACGTTAATTTTTATATTTTTAAGTCAAGGCTTATTTATGCCAATATTGAACTATAATTTTTTTTATTATTTTTTATTTAAAAATTAAAATTTATATATCGTTAACCACTTTTAACTTGAAAATATAAATTTAAATATTTTTTCATTAAAATTAGATTTTTTTTACTTAATTGACTTATTACGTTAACTCTCACACATTTACGTTAAGATTTAAAATTTAATTATTTCATCTTTATAAGTTTTTACGTCAATTGTTGCAGTTTTACTTCAAAACTTAAAAATTAAAATTTGTTTATTGTTAAACACTTTTAGTTCGAGAATATAAATTTAAATATTTATTTTTCACTAAAATTAGATTTTTTTTACTTAATTGACTTGTTACGTTAACTTTCACACGTTTACGTTAAGATTTAAAATTTAGTTATTTCACCTTTATAAGTTTTTACGTCAATTCTCATAGTTTAACGTGAAGGTTTTTCTATATTAATTTTGAACTAAAATTATTTTGATCTTTATTATTCTTTATTTAAAAATTAAAATTCATATATTATTAAACACTTTTAATCCAAAATATAAATATAAATGTTTATTTTTTACTAAAATTATAGTTGTTTACTTAATTGACTTATTATGTTAACTTTCACACATTTACGTTATGATTTAAAATTTAGTTATTTTACTTTTATAAGTTTTTATATCAATTTTATAGTTTTATGTCAAGGCTTATTTATGTTAATTTTGAAATATAATAATAATAATAATTATTATTATTATTTAAAAATTAAAATTTATATATTGTTAGACAATTTTAGTTTCAGAATATAAGTTTAAATATTTATTTTTTATTAAAATTAAATTTTTTTAATTGACTTGTTACATTAACTTTTACTCATTTATGTTAAGATTTTAAATTTAGTTATTTTACCTTTACAAGTTTTATGTTAATTCTTATTGATTTATGTTAAGAATTTTGAATCATAACTTTTAAAAACTTTATATTCAGGTTTTTTAATGACAATTTTAAATTGCATATGTTTTTATTTTTATTATTATATATTTTTAATTTTGACTTTTTAATTTGTTATAATGATAATGCTATTTATAATATGAAATTTCAACTAATAATAAAAGAAATGCAAATAAATGATTTTTATTAATAAGGCATAAAAAGAGTCTATCAAAAAGAGAATTTTTTGTTTAGGAGTTGAATTGGTTTATCAGTTTCTTTATAAATTTTAAATCAAAGACTGTAATTTAATTTTATAGATCTGATGATCTTTATTAATTGACCTTACAATGATGACTTTACTGCAAAATTTACCACAAAGCAAGGCACTAATAAACCTTACAATTCCAAGCATATATTTTAGGCATGATTTTGTCCAGATACTAAATCCAATAGTGCCTTGAAATTTTGGGTGGAGCTCCCTTTTGGTCCAACTGCTCTTTGTGCAACTTCTTTAATTTCCCTCAAAGTTTCCCTCATTTTCTTCCCCTTTTCTTGTGCCAAAACTAGATCCAAACTACTCATTAGTCCATTCTTTGTGAAAATTCCACTCTTAACAATCACACCAATCTCCCAAACATCTTCTACCATTCTTCCATTCAGCCTATGATCCCCAAAAAAGGGCCTGACAATCATAGGCACCCCACCTGCTATGCTCTCGTGCAAGGAGTTATAACCACCATGGCTTATGAACACCCCAACAGCACCATGAGCTAGCACATCAATTTGGGGAGCCCATGGCACCAATATACCATCGGCCCTGTCTAAGAACCCATTAGGCAAATTAACCTTCGATTTGTCTGTTAAAGACCATATGAAAGGAACCCTGCTAGCTTCTAATGCTTCTGCCAGTGCTACAAGTTCATTTGGAGGTGGGGTTGCGACCGAGCCGAAGCTGATATACGCCACGGTTGCAGGTTTTTGCTTGTCAAGCCATGTCAGGCAACCATGTGAATCTGGAACAGATGGTGGTGGTGTTGCAAAAATGGAAGGTCCAACATTTAGGTATTGCTTGAACTTGGATTTGAAATCATTTGTCATAACAGGGTCGAGTTCTTCAAAGGAGTTTATGAAGACCGTAGCTGCCTCAGGTAGCACTTGCCCCATTCGATGTAGCATGCGCGAGAAGACTGATTCCAG
>NW_018399862.1:922-1048 GCF_002168275.2 Theobroma umbraticum | reverse complement strand
TAAAACATACTATAATTGAATGGCTACCTTGAGAAACGTGAAGAAACAAGCATTCATTAACAAAAAAAGTCTATTTAAAGCCACCTATTCCTTCAAAAGGTTTATTACTCGCTTTAAATAGTTTTA
>NW_018399862.1:761-912 GCF_002168275.2 Theobroma umbraticum | reverse complement strand
ATTGATTTTAAGTTCAATTTTTTTACATTTTTTGTTAAAACAAAGTACAATTGATTGTCTACCTCAAGAAATGTGCAGAAAAAGCTATTCATTGAGAAGAAAACTCCTTTTATAGTCACTCATTCCTTCAAAAGCCTTATTACCCGCTTTA
>NW_018399862.1:661-751 GCF_002168275.2 Theobroma umbraticum | reverse complement strand
TAATCTCATAATTGATTTTAAGTTGAAATTTTTTACATTTTTCTTGAAAATAGACTATAATTGAAAGCCTGCCTTAGGAAAGGTGTAGAA
>NW_018399862.1:552-651 GCF_002168275.2 Theobroma umbraticum | reverse complement strand
ATTGAGAAGAAAAGTTCGTTTATAGTCACCCATTCCTTCAAAAAACTTATTACTCGCTTAAATGGTTTTAGAATCTCATAATTGATTTTAAGTTGAATT
>NW_018399862.1:433-542 GCF_002168275.2 Theobroma umbraticum | reverse complement strand
TTTTATTAAAACATACTATAATTGAAAGCCTGCCTCAGGAAAAGTTTAGAAAAAACCATTCATTGAGAAGAAAAATTCATTTTTAGTCACCCATTCTTTCGAAAGCCTT
>NW_018399862.1:0-144 GCF_002168275.2 Theobroma umbraticum | reverse complement strand
GAAAAGTCCATTAAGAGTCACCCATTCTTTCAAAAACTTATTATTTGCTTTAAATGGTTGTATATTCTCATAATTGATTTTAAGTTGAATTTTTTATTTTTTTTGTTAAAACAGACTATAATTGATTGGTTTCCTCGAGAAACA
>NW_018399861.1:2133-2220 GCF_002168275.2 Theobroma umbraticum | reverse complement strand
TTAGAATAAAATAATATTAAAATATTAATTTTTTAATTGTTATCGAAATTAGTCATGAACAAGAAGTATATGGTTAATCTAAGTGGG
>NW_018399861.1:1966-2123 GCF_002168275.2 Theobroma umbraticum | reverse complement strand
TAAGAAAGAATTTAGAAGAAAAACGACATTAGTGGGGCCCACATGCCTTTATTAAATAAAGCTAGCACGAGTAAGTATATAGTTAACTGTTATATTGATACCATGGTGAAGTGCAAATTTTATATTTTGTTTGTACATGTGTATAGGAAGGAAGATA
>NW_018399861.1:1511-1747 GCF_002168275.2 Theobroma umbraticum | reverse complement strand
ATTAAATGGACATTTACTAACCAAGGAAGGTTAGATTATAAGGAATATGAGATACACATAAAAAGTTACTATTACATAGGACTAAGAGAAAAAGGAATAAAAAGTATTTAAATAGGAGAAAGCCATGGTTTGGGAAGGAGAGCCCATAGTAAACAACATAAGGATGGTAATGTGATTTGAATAGGAAAAGGTATAATCATAGCATGAAATATTATTGGGTGGTAAGGTGGCATTGA
>NW_018399861.1:879-1033 GCF_002168275.2 Theobroma umbraticum | reverse complement strand
GCATTAACGTTAAGGAAAGGAAATGCTTTTTTTTGCAAGACTTTTCTTATTATTTCCCTCTCCAAGTGAAAACCCGAGCTTCTCAAAATCCTCCACAAAAAATTTAAACTTCAAAACATCAAATGGGAGCTGAAAAATTGCAAGAAGGAAGGAA
>NW_018399861.1:268-413 GCF_002168275.2 Theobroma umbraticum | reverse complement strand
GAATCTTTGTGTTAAATTATTTAAGGGAGCAAAGTTCCTCCATGATTTAAAAGATATAGATGCACGTATGTGGATTGCATGTTAAATTACAGTGAATGACGAGGATGAAAAATGTGAAATTAGATTAAGGATTAATTGATTGATG
>NW_018399861.1:0-131 GCF_002168275.2 Theobroma umbraticum | reverse complement strand
TAAGGAGTGACCAGCAAGTAGAGTTAGCTAGATACGCACTTGAATCAATAGCAATGTAGCATCTTGCTATTGTAAGATGAGTAGGGGTGTTTATTTTAAAAAAATTCCCATAACTATGTAAATATATATAT
>NW_018399860.1:2322-2453 GCF_002168275.2 Theobroma umbraticum | reverse complement strand
ACATTCAATTATAGTCTGTTTTAATAAAAAATGTAAAAAACTTCAACTAAAAATAAATTATGGCATTATAAAACCATTTAAAGCGAGCAGTGAGGCTTTGAAGGAATGGGTGACTACAAATCAATTTCTCT
>NW_018399860.1:2142-2258 GCF_002168275.2 Theobroma umbraticum | reverse complement strand
TGTACAAAGAACTCAAATTTAAATCAATTTTGAGATTATAAAACCATTTAAAGTTAGTAATGAGGCTTTTGAAGGAATGTGTGACTATTAATGGACTTTTCTTGCCAATGAATGCC
>NW_018399860.1:1667-1820 GCF_002168275.2 Theobroma umbraticum | reverse complement strand
GGACTTTTCTTGCCAACAAATACCTTTTTCTTTACGTTTCTAGAGATTGACATTCAATTATAGCCTGTTTTAACTAAAAATGTTAAAAACTTCAAATAAAAATCAATTATGGCATTATACAACCATTTAGAGCGAGTAATAAAGCTTTTTGAA
>NW_018399860.1:1530-1657 GCF_002168275.2 Theobroma umbraticum | reverse complement strand
ACTGTTAATGGACTGTTCTTTCCGATGAATGCCTTTAACTTCACAATTCTTGAGGTTGACATGGAATTATAACCTTTTTTAACCAAAAATATACAAAGAATTCAAATTTCAATCAATTTTGAGATTA
>NW_018399860.1:1345-1506 GCF_002168275.2 Theobroma umbraticum | reverse complement strand
AGGCTTTTTAAGGAATGGGTGACTATAAATGGACTTTTCTTGCCAATGAATGCCGTTTTCATTATGTTTCTTGGGGTAGACATCAATTCTAGTCTGTTTCTAACTAAAAATGTGAAGAAGTTCAACTTAAAATCAATTATGGCATTATAAAACCATGTAAA
>NW_018399860.1:1046-1144 GCF_002168275.2 Theobroma umbraticum | reverse complement strand
TTAATGGACTTTTCTTGCCAATGAATGCCTTTACCTTCACGTTTCTTGAGGTTGACTTTCAATTATAATCTTTTTGACCAACAATGTACAAAGAATTC
>NW_018399860.1:967-1036 GCF_002168275.2 Theobroma umbraticum | reverse complement strand
CAATTTTGAGATTACAAAACCATTTAAAGTAAGTATCAAGGCTTTTGAAGGAATGGGTGACTATAAATG
>NW_018399860.1:789-957 GCF_002168275.2 Theobroma umbraticum | reverse complement strand
GTCAACAAATACCTTTTTCTTTACATTTCTTAAAATTGACATTTAATTATTGTCTGTTTTAACTAAAAATGTACAAAAAATCAACTAAAAATCAATTATGGTATTATAAAACCAATTAAAGCGAGTAATGAGGCTTCTGAAGGAATGGGTGACTATAAATGGATTTTT
>NW_018399860.1:668-779 GCF_002168275.2 Theobroma umbraticum | reverse complement strand
TATGCCTTTTTCTTCATGTTTCTTGAGATTGACATTCAATTATAATATGTTTTAACAAAAAATGTACAAACAATTCAAATTTAAATCAATTTTGAGATTATAAAACCATTT
>NW_018399860.1:518-657 GCF_002168275.2 Theobroma umbraticum | reverse complement strand
AAAGGCTTTTGAAAGAATGGGTGACTATAAATGGACTTTTCTTGCCAACGAATCCCTTTTTCATTATGTTTCTCGGGGTAGACACCAATTCTAGTCTGTTTTAACCAAAAATGTAAAAAAGTTCAACTTAAAATCAATT
>NW_018399860.1:0-146 GCF_002168275.2 Theobroma umbraticum | reverse complement strand
GTGACTATAAATAGAATTTTCTTACCAATGAACCTTTTCCTTCAAGTTTCTGAAGGTTGACATTCAATTATAATCTGTTTTATAGAAAGATGTACAAAGAATTAAACTTTAATTCAATTTTGAGATTATAAAATAATGTAAAGCGA
>NW_018399859.1:4743-6185 GCF_002168275.2 Theobroma umbraticum | reverse complement strand
CAATTATGAGACTGTAAATCCATTTTAAGCGAGCAATAAGGCTTTTGAGGGTATGAGTGACGATAAATGAATTTTTTTTACTAATGAATAGCTTTTTCTTCACGTTTTTTGAGGCAAACCCTAATTATAACCTGTTTTAACAAAAAGTATAAGAAAATTTAACCTAAAATCAATTATCAGTTTATAAGACCATTTAAAGTGAGCAATAAGGCTTTTGAAGGAATGGGTGACTATAAATGGACTCTTCTTGCCAATAAAATATTTTTTCTCCATATTTTCCAGAGTAAACATTCAATTACAATCTGTTTTAACAAAAAATGTAAAAAAATTGAACTGAAAATCAATTATGAGAATATAAAACCATTTAAAGCGAGTAATAAGGCTTTTGAAGGCATAGGTGATGATAAATGGACTTGCCTTACTAATAAATGGTTTTTTCTTCACGTTTCTTAAGGCAGACATTCAGTTATAATATGTTTTAATAAAAAATGTAAAAAATTCAACTTAAAATCAATTATGGGATTATAAAACGATTGAAAACGAGTAATAAGTCTTTCGAAGGCTTGAGTGACTATAAATGGGATTTTCTTGCAAATGAATGGGTTTTTCTTTACTTTTCCCAAAGCAAACATTCAATTGCATTATGTTTTAACCAAAAATGTAAAAACATTTCAACCTTAAATTAATTATGAGATTATAGAACCATTTAAAGTAAGAAATAATGCTTCTGAAAGCATGGGTGACTATAAACAGACTTTTCTTGTCAATAAATGGCCTTTTCTTCATGTTTCTTAAGGTAAATAGTCAATTATAATCTATTTTATCTGAAAATGTAAAAATTCAACCTAAAATCAATTATGAGATTGTAAAACCATTTAAAGTGAGTAGTAAGGCTTTCGAAGATATGGGTGACTATAAATGAATTTTTCTTGTCAATGAATAGCTTTTTTTTCATGTTGTCTAAGGTAGACATTCAATTATAATCTGTTTTAACCACAAATGTAAAACATTCAACTTAAAATCAACTATGAGATTATAAAACCATTTACGGCGAATAACAATGCTTGTGAAAGCATGGGTGACTATAAATAAACTTTTGTTGTCAATGAATGACTTTTTCTTCACGTTTCCTAAAGCAAACATTCAATTATAATCTGTTTTAACGAAACATGTAAAACAATTCAACTTAAAATCAATTATGAGATTATAAAACCATTTAAAGCGAGTAATAAGGCTTTCGATGGTTTGAGTGACTATAAATGGACTTTTTATATCAATGGATTGCTTTTGCTTCATATTTCCCAAGACAGACATTCAATTATAATATATTTCATTAAAAAAATTAAAAAATTTAACTTAAAATCAATTATGGGATTATAAAACCGTTTATAGCAAGTAATAAGGCTTTTGAAGGCTTAGGTGACTATAAATAAGCTTTTCCT
>NW_018399859.1:4426-4733 GCF_002168275.2 Theobroma umbraticum | reverse complement strand
GGGCTTTTCTTCACGTTTTCTGAGGCAAACATTCAATTACAATCTGTTGCAACCAAAAATATAAAAACATTTAACTTAAAATCAAATATGGGATTATAAAACCATTTATAGCGAGCAATAAGGCTTTTGAAGGCATGAGTGACTATAAAAGGACTTTTCTTGCCAATGAATGCCTTTTTCTTCACATTTTTCAGAACAGACAATAAATTATAATCTATTTTAACTAAAAATATAAAAAATTCAACATAAAATAAATTATGAGATTATAAACCATTTAAAGCGAGTAATAAGGCTTTTGAAGGCTTGA
>NW_018399859.1:3996-4144 GCF_002168275.2 Theobroma umbraticum | reverse complement strand
AGTGAATGGCTTTTTTTCACGTTTCTCAAGGTAGACAGTCAATTATATTCTATTTGTCCAAAAATATGAAGAATTCAACCTAAAATCAATTATAAGATTGTAAAACCATTTAAAGTGAGCAATGAGGCTTTCGAAGGCATGAGTGACT
>NW_018399859.1:3850-3986 GCF_002168275.2 Theobroma umbraticum | reverse complement strand
TTTTCTTGTCAATGAATGGCTTTGTCTTCATGCTTCCTATGGTGGACATTCAATTATAATCTTTTTTAACAAAAAATGGAAAACAAATCAACTTAAAATCAATTATGAGATTACCAAACCATTTAAAGTGATTAAT
>NW_018399859.1:3692-3840 GCF_002168275.2 Theobroma umbraticum | reverse complement strand
AGGGGATAGGTGACTATAAATGGACTTTTCTTGCCAATGAATGCCTTTTCTATCATATTTTTTGAGGCAGACAATCAATTATAACCTGTTTTAACAAATATATAAAAAAATTCAACTTAAAATCAATTATGAGATTATAAAACCATTT
>NW_018399859.1:3221-3450 GCF_002168275.2 Theobroma umbraticum | reverse complement strand
TTTAAAATGAGTAATAAAGCTTTTGAAGGCATTTGCGATTACAAAAATATTTAAAGTGATTAATAAGGCTTTTGAAAAAATGAGTGATTATAAATAGACTTTTTTTATCAATGCATGTCTTTTTCTTCACGTTTTTTGAGGCAGACAATCAATTATAATCTATTTTAACAAAAAATACAAAAAATTTTAACTTAAAATCAATTATGAGATTATAAAACTATTTAAAGTG
>NW_018399859.1:3102-3197 GCF_002168275.2 Theobroma umbraticum | reverse complement strand
AGTGACTATAGGTGGACTTTTTATACCAATGGATGGCTTTTGCTTCACGTTTCCCAATGCAAACATTCAATTATAATATATTTTAATTAAAAATA
>NW_018399859.1:2953-3092 GCF_002168275.2 Theobroma umbraticum | reverse complement strand
AAACTTAAAATCAATTATGAGATTATAAAACCGATTTGAAGCGAGTAATAAGGCTTTCGAAGGCTTGGGTGATTATAAATGAGCTTTTTTTGCGAATGAGTGTATTTTTCTTCCTGCTTCTCAAGGTAAACATTCAATT
>NW_018399859.1:2520-2853 GCF_002168275.2 Theobroma umbraticum | reverse complement strand
TTTTATATTTTTAGATAAAAAAGATTATAATTGACTGTCTGCCCTAAGAAATGTGAAGAAAAAGTTATTCATTGACAAAAAAAGTCATTTATAGTCACCCATGCCTTCAAAAGTTTTATTACTCGTTTTAAATGGTTTTCTAATCTCCTAATTGATTTTAGGTTGAATGTTTCTAAATTTTTAGTGAAAATAGATTGTAATAGAATGTTTAACCTAGAAAATTAGAAGAAAAACCCAATCATTGAAGAAAAAAGCCCATTTATAGTTACCCAAACTTTCGAAAGCCTTATTACACACTTTAAATAGTTTTATAATCTCATAATTGATTTTAAG
>NW_018399859.1:2287-2447 GCF_002168275.2 Theobroma umbraticum | reverse complement strand
CCATTTATAGTCACCTATCCCCTCAAAAGCCTTATTAATCACTTTAAATGATTTGGTAATCTCATAATTGATTTTAAGTTGATTTTTTTTCTATTTTTTGTTAAAAGAGATTATAATTGAATGTCCACCATAGGAAACATGAAGACAAAGCCATTCATTG
>NW_018399859.1:902-1801 GCF_002168275.2 Theobroma umbraticum | reverse complement strand
AAGCCTTATTACTCGCTTTAAATGGTTTTATAATCTCATAATTTATTTTATGTTAAATTTTTTATATTTTTAGTTAAAACAGATTATAATTTATTATCTGTCTTGAAAAATGTGAAGAAAAAGGCATTCATTGGCAAGAAAAGTCCTTTTGTAGTCACTCATGCCTTCAAAAGCCTGATTACTCGATATAAATGGTTTTATAATCCCATATTTGATTTTAGGTTGAATGTTTTTACATTTTTGGTTGCAACAGATTGTAATTGAATGTTTGCCTCAGAAAATGTAAAGAAAAGCCCATTGATTTATAGGAAAAGCTTATTTATAGTCACCTAAGCCTTCAAAAGCCTTATTACTTGCTTTAAACGGTTTTATAATCCCATAATTGATTTTAAGTTGAATTTTTTAATTTTTTAATGAAAATATATTATAATTGAATGTCTGTCTTGGAAAATATGAAGCAAAAGCAATCCATTGATATGAAAAGTCCATTTACAGTCACTCAAACCATCGAAAGCCTTATTACTCGCTTTAAATGGTTTTATAATCTCATAATTGATTTTAAGTTGAATTGTTTTACATGTTTAGTTAAAAAAAATTATAATTGAATGTTTGCTTTGAGAAATGTGAAGAAAAAGTCATTCATTGACAAAAAAAGTTCATTTATAGTCACTAATGCCTTCGAAAGCCTTATTACTCACATTAAATAGTTTTACAATCTTATAATTGATTTTAGGCTGAATTGTTTTATATTTTTTGATGAACAGATTATAATTGACTCTCTGCCTTAAGAAATGTTTAGAGAAAGTCATTCATTGATAAGAAAAGTCTATTTATAATCACTCATGCTTTCAAAAACTTTATTACTCGCTTTAAATGATTTTATAATCTCATAATTGATT
>NW_018399859.1:466-746 GCF_002168275.2 Theobroma umbraticum | reverse complement strand
AATTAAATGTTTAACTCGAGAAGCATAAAGAAAAACCCATTCATTGGCAAGAAAAGCCCATTTATAGTCACTCAAGCCTTCGAAAGCCTTCTTACTCGCTTTAAATTAGTTTTGTAATTTTATAATTAATTTTAAGATTAATTTTTTTTAAATTTTTAATTAAAATATATTATAATGAAATGTCTACCTTAGAAAACGTGAAGAAAAAGCTATCCATTGGTATAAAAAGTCTACCCATAGTCATTCAAGCCTTCGAAAGCCTTATTACTCAATTTAAATG
>NW_018399859.1:323-456 GCF_002168275.2 Theobroma umbraticum | reverse complement strand
CTCATAATTAATTTTAAGTTGAATTTTTTTATATTTTGGGTTAAAAAAGATTATAATTAATTGTTTGCCTCATAAAACGTGAAGAAAAAGGCATTCATTGGTATGAAAAGTCCATTTATAGTCAACCATCCTC
>NW_018399859.1:126-313 GCF_002168275.2 Theobroma umbraticum | reverse complement strand
TATTAATCACTTTAAATGGTTTTGTAATTGTATAATTGATTTTAAGTTGGCTTTTTTTATATTTTTTGTTAAAACAGGTTATAATTGAATGTCTGCCATGGGAAATGTGAAGAGAAAGCTATTCATTGAGAAGAAAAGTCTATTTATAGTCACCCATGCCTTAGAAAGCCTTATTACTCACTTGAAA
>NW_018399859.1:0-116 GCF_002168275.2 Theobroma umbraticum | reverse complement strand
ATCTCATAATTGATTTCAAGTTGAATTGTTTACATTTTTGGATAAAACAGATTATAATTGATTGTCTGTCTTGAGAAATGTGAAGAAAAAGCTATTCATTGAGAAGAAAAGTCCAT
>NW_018399858.1:1200-2174 GCF_002168275.2 Theobroma umbraticum | reverse complement strand
GAATGAGTGACTATAAATGAACTTTTCTTCTCAATGAATGACTTTTTTTGCACGGTTCTTGAGGTGGATATTCAATTAGAGTCTGTTTTAACAAAAATGTAAAAAAATTTAACTTAAAATCAATTATGAGATTATAAAAATATTTAAAGTGAGTAATATTTCTTTTGAAGGAATGGGTGACTTCTAAATGAACTTTTCATGTCAATGGCTTTTTCTGCAAGTTTCTTGAGATAGACATTCAATTGTTGTCTGTTTTAAAGAAAAATGTAACAAAATTGACTTAAAATTAATTATGAGATTATAAAATTATTTAAACCGAGCAATAAGGCTATTGAAAGAATGGGTGACTAAAAATGGATTTTTCCTTCTCAATAAATGACTTTTTCTATACCTTTCATGAGGCAAGCTTTCAATTATGGCCCGTTTTAAAGAAAAATGTAAAAAAAATTCAACTTAAAATCAATTATGAGATTATAAAACCATTAAAAGTGGGTAATAAGCCTTTTGAAGGAATGAGTGACTATAAATGAACTTTTCTTCTCAATGAATGGCTTTTTACGTACATTTCTCGATGTAGACAATTAATTATAGTCTGTTTTAACAAAAGATGTAAAAAAATTCAACTTAAAATCAATTATGAGATTATAAAACTATTTAAAGCCAATAATAAGCATTTTGAAGGAACGGGTGACTCTAAATTCACTTTTCTTGTCAATGAATGGTTGTTTCTTCACGTTTCTTGAGATAGACAATCAATTATGGTATGTTTTAATAAAAAATGTAAAAAAATTTAACTTAAAATCAATTATGAGATTACAAACTATTTAAAGCGAGTAATAAGCCTTTTGAAGGAATGGGTGACTCTAAATGGACTTTTTTTGTTAATCAAAGCCTTTTTTGCACGTTTCTCGAGATTGACATACAATAATTGTCTGTTTTATAAAAAAAATCAAAAAATTCATCTTAAAATCAAT
>NW_018399858.1:799-935 GCF_002168275.2 Theobroma umbraticum | reverse complement strand
CTAAATGAACTTTTCTTGTCAATGATTGCTTGTTTCTTTACGTTTCTTAAGGTAGACATATCAATTACAGTATGTTTTAATCAAAAACCTAATAAAATTTAACTTAAAATCAATTATGAGATTATAAAACCATTCA
>NW_018399858.1:330-506 GCF_002168275.2 Theobroma umbraticum | reverse complement strand
ATAGGTGACTATAAATGGACTTTTCTTCTCAATCAATGGCTTTTTCTACACGTTCCTTGAATTAGATATTCAATTATTGTCTAGTTTAAAGAGAAATGTAAAAAAATTCAACTTCAAATAATTTATGAGATTATAAAACTATTTAAAGCGAGTAATAAGGCTTTTGAAGGAATGAG
>NW_018399858.1:0-222 GCF_002168275.2 Theobroma umbraticum | reverse complement strand
AACTATTTAAAGCGAGTAATAAGCCTTTTGAAGGAATGGGTGACTCTAAAAAGAATTTTTTTGTCAATCAATGGCTTTTTTTGCAGGTTTCTCAAGATTGACATTCAATTATTGTCTGTTTTACAAAAATATAAAAAATAATTCAGCTTAAAATCAATTATAAGATTATAAAATCATTTAAACCGAATAATAAGGCCTTCGAAAGAATGAGTGACTAAAAAT
>NW_018399857.1:18332-18445 GCF_002168275.2 Theobroma umbraticum | reverse complement strand
ATGTCTCCCTTAAGCACATGGTCTCTAACAAAATGGTGTCTAATCTCAATGTGCCTAGTTCTTGAGTGTTGAACTGAATTTTTTGAGATATTAATTGCACTTGTGTTGTCACA
>NW_018399857.1:18251-18322 GCF_002168275.2 Theobroma umbraticum | reverse complement strand
ACATTATGCATAGTCAATCCAAAGTCTTCTAATTGTTGTTTAATTAATAAAATCTGAGCACAACAACTGCC
>NW_018399857.1:18161-18241 GCF_002168275.2 Theobroma umbraticum | reverse complement strand
TATTCAGCTTCAGCTGTGGAGAGTTCACTGAGTTTTGTTTCTTACTTGACCATGACACAAGCATATCTCCTAAAAACTGA
>NW_018399857.1:17927-18151 GCF_002168275.2 Theobroma umbraticum | reverse complement strand
TAGTGCTTTTTCTATCTATTCTACTTCCAGCAAAATCTACATCTGAATATCCAAGAAGAGTAAAGGATGTTCCTCTAGGATACCATAATCCTAAACTTTGTGTGTTTAAAAGGTACTTGAAGATTCTCTTTACTGTAGTAAAGTGTGACTTTTTGGGTTGAGATTGAAATCGAGCACACAAGCATACACTAAATTGAATATCAAGTCTGCTAGCAGTTAAATAA
>NW_018399857.1:16090-17745 GCF_002168275.2 Theobroma umbraticum | reverse complement strand
ATCAAATTTCTTTAGTATGTCTTGAATGTATCTTTCTTGACTAATGAAGATCCCCTTTTTGTATTGTTTAATTTAAAGGCCAAGAAAGAATTTCAGTTCACCCATCATGCTTATCTCAAATTCACCCTGTATTTCTTCAGAAAACTTCTTGCACAAATCCTCATTAGTAGCACCAAACATAATATTATCCACATAAATTTGAACTATAATTAAATCATGCAAGCATTTCTTAATAAACAATGTTGTATCAATGCTTCCTCTAATATACCCTTTTTCAACTAAAAAATTTGAAAGTCTTTCATACCAAGCCCTTGGAGCTTGTTTTAATCCATATAATACCTTATGTAGTTTGAAAACATAATCTAGTTTTTCAAAGTCCTCAAATCCAGGAGGTTGTTCAACATAAACTTCTTCTTGAATAATACCATTTAAAAAAGCACTTTTCACATCCATTTAAAATAGTTTGAAGTTCATGAAACATGCAAATGCAAGTAATAATCTTATTGCTTCTATTCTAGCAATAGGAGCAAACGTTTCATCATAGTCAATGCCCTCTTCTTGGTTATATCCTTGTGCCACTAACCTTGCTTTGTTTTTAATGACATTACCTTGCTCATCCACCTTGTTTCTAAACACCTACTTTGTGCCAACAATTAGGTGATTTATTGATCTAGAGACTAATGTCCATACTTGGTTTCTCTTAAATTGATCAAGCTATTCTTGCATAACTAATATCCAGCTTTCTTCTTTTTCTGCCTCTTCAAAACTCTTAGGCTTGATTTGAGAGATAAAAGTAGAGAATTCACGCGTCCTCTTATTCCTCTTCTGGTTTTGATATCCTGTGAGAGATCACCTAAAATCTATTCTTGTGGATGATCTTTCAAGTACCTCTAGTTCTTTGAAAGATCAATGTGTTGATTTTCAGTTCTTTGCAGAGTTTCTAAGGGTAGAGGTTCTACTTCTCTTCCATGTGGATTATCTTCATAGTTTTTCTTATTTTCTAAGCTCATTTCTTCCATTTGTCTTTCTAAGTCCTCTGCATCAATTTCATCAGCAAGAGCTTCCTTTTGCAAGATATTAGATTCATCAAAAACTACATGAATAGATTCTTCAATAGTTAAAGTTCTTTTTTAAAAAACTTTATAGGCTTTTGAGTTCAATGCATATCCTAGAAAGATTGCTTCATCACTTTTGGCATCAAAGTTTCCTAGAGAGTGTTTTCCATTATTTAGTACAAAACATTTGCAGCCAAAGCTTCTAAAGTGAGAAATATTTGGTTTTCTACCTTTATACAATTCATATGGTGTTTTTGATATCATGGCTCTTATTAATACTCTATTGAGAATATATGCTGCTGTATTGACAGCTTCTGCCTAAAAATATTTAGGTAGATTGTTTTCACAAAGCTTGGTTCTAGCCATTTTCTTTAAAGTTCTGTTTTTCCTTTTTACAACTCCATTTTGTTGGGGTGTTCTAGGGGCAGAAAAGTTGTGATCTATCCTTTTTTCATTGTAAAAGTTTTCAAAATCGTCTCCTTTGAATTCTCCTCCATGATCACTTCTAATACTAACAATGACTAGTCCTCTTTCATTTTGAACTTTCTTACAATGATTCACAAAAGCAATTAGTGCATCATTTTTATGAGCAAGGAAGTA
>NW_018399857.1:15923-16080 GCF_002168275.2 Theobroma umbraticum | reverse complement strand
TACCTAAAGTAGTCATCAACTATCACAAAATCATATGATTTGCCTCCTAGGCTAGTTATATTTATTGGACTAAATAAATCGATATGTAGTAACTCAAGAGGTCTAAAAGTGAAAATAATCTTTTTGGTTTTGAAAGATGTTCTGACTTGTTTACCTA
>NW_018399857.1:15740-15913 GCF_002168275.2 Theobroma umbraticum | reverse complement strand
ATCACAAATCTGATCATTTTCATATCTAAGTTCAAGTAGTCCTATTACCAACTTTTTTCTCATAAATTTTGAGATAGTATGTATGCTCACATGTTCAAGTCTTCTACGCCATAGCCAATTATCATTTTCATCATTTGCCATAAGACATGTTTCACAATTAACCTCAAGATCTT
>NW_018399857.1:15402-15518 GCF_002168275.2 Theobroma umbraticum | reverse complement strand
CAAAGCATACTTTAAACCCTTTATCACATAGTTGGCTAATACTCAATAAATTGTGCTTTAAGCCTTTAACAAGTAACACATGACTAATTTGAGCTTGAGAATTCTTACCAATAGTT
>NW_018399857.1:15119-15268 GCF_002168275.2 Theobroma umbraticum | reverse complement strand
GTACCACGGTTGCTTCTCCTTCAGTTGAGCTTTTGAGCATGAGTCTTTTCTATTTGGCTCAACCCACAAGACAGATTTTTAGTTTTTCTTAACCGGTACCCATACCTTGATGGGACCTTGAAGGTTAGTTGCTACATAGGATCCTTTTG
>NW_018399857.1:14981-15109 GCF_002168275.2 Theobroma umbraticum | reverse complement strand
CCTTTTTGTTTTCTGCATGCTTCTATTTCTACAGCAATTATAGGATAGGTGACCAAGTTTACCATAAATACAACACCTAGGAGAAACATTAGCCGGGCTTTTCTTGAAATATGTGTTTCTTTGTGGTG
>NW_018399857.1:14869-14971 GCF_002168275.2 Theobroma umbraticum | reverse complement strand
TGCATTCTTTAGTGCAGTATTTTCATCAATGGCCTTTTGCAAAGCTTCAGTCCTATCTTTTAATTCCAATCTCAAAATTTCATAATCTGTTTTTGAGTGTTC
>NW_018399857.1:11472-14769 GCF_002168275.2 Theobroma umbraticum | reverse complement strand
TAAGAGAGCTATTTTGGACTCCTTAACTTGAGAAGTCCCTTCATGGATAATCCTGAGTTTATCCCATACTTGTTTAGCTATGGTATAGCTTGACACTTTGTTGAACTCAATGGGAGTTAAGACATAATGTAAATTGTTTATTGCCTTAAAGTTTGTCTGAACCTTTTTGGTTTCAACTTCATTCCATTTAGCCATTGGCTTAGGAATCATTTCATTTGTCATTATGTTTATGGTTGAGGGAATGAAAGGTCCATCGGTTATGACATCCCACACTTCATAATCTATTACCCTTATATAAATTGACATTCTAGTGCTCCAATAGGGGTAGTTTTATCCATCAAACAAAGGTGGTCTGTTTGTGGATTGTCCCTCAGCAACTATAGATTTTTGAAGAGCCATTTGGATCTCCCTTATGATGTTAAGCCTTAAGAATGAGGAACCTAGCTCTAATACCACTTGTTGGCCCTAAATGAATGTACTATAGGAGGGTGAATAGCACTTTTTGGCTCTTATAAGATTTTACCTCTATTTGGGGGCAAGTTTAAGTTCAATGATGGGAAGTTAAATGCAGGATAAGGAATAATCTAACAAGGAATGAAATGAAAAATAAAGCAGGAAAGACAAAACATAAAGATTTATAGTGGTTTGGTCAAAGACCTACATACACTACCTTGATTGCTCAACCAAGGATTTTTCAAATCAAATCACTATAAATGGTGAAATTCTCAAGCTTTCACCAAGCTTTTACAATGGCTTTTCATAGGCTCAGCCACAACCTTCAACAATGATTTTTCCCGAAATCAACCAAAACCAAAAAACTAATTTTTCTATGATTAGTTAGAACCTTTCCACTTAATCAAGCTAACCCAAGCTTGATTAATCCCCTTAGAGTGTTTTGTACACTTTAAGCAATCAAGGAGAAGAGAAATAAAGAGGTACCTATGATCACTAACTTGATTTGATGGTACAAGATGAAGTTCTTAACTTAGTTACAAGGATTGGAGTGAAAGGCAAAAAATATGCAAAGTGTTCTTGAGTTTTTTGAGCTCTTTATGATCGTGGAAGCCTTCAAATCTAATTCTTGGTTGTTGGAAGGGCTTTTTATACTTGAAAAATTAACTCTGATGGTAGCTAGATAGATTTTGACTGTTGGAAATAGTTTGGGAGCAATTCTGCCCATTACTTTATCTTTTAGCATTCAGTTCAAACTGCCAGACAAAATACTCTTAGTCTACTAATCGTTATCACTTAGTCAACTAAGTCATCTCTCTCTCTGAACTCAGTTTCTAGCAATAGGCTCTATCTTTGAGCATTTCTGGCGGTAGCTTCTTAGTCAATTAATAAAACTTCTTAGTCAATTGAGTTGTTTCTGTCTCTGAACCCAGTTTCTAACAGTAAGCTCTTAGTCGACTAACTCTATCTCTTAGTAGACTAAGTGCTCTTTGTTTCACGATTAGCTTGAACTCGCCAGCTTCTTTTTTAAGTTTTATCCAACCAACTGCCTTGATTATTCAACTTAGAGGCTTCTCATTTCACTGCTCACTTATAGCTCCTTATTCTTATTAGTTTTGATATTGTCTTTTGAATGATCAACTAATTATTAAATATATTTATCCTGCACGCTCAAGTAGAAAGGTTAGACATAGATAAATGGCAATGTTTTATTATCATCAAAAACTAATGGAGCCAACACTTTCTTGCTAATGATAGCCTTTCTCTTCACGTTTCCTAAAGCAGACATTCAGTTATAATCTGCTTTCATGAAAAATGAAAAAAAATTTAACTTAAAATCACTTATGAGATTATAAACCATTTAAAGCGAGCAATAAGGCTTTCAAAGGCTTCGATGACTATAATTTTACTTTTTTTTGCTAATGAATGGCTTTTTCTTTACGTTTCCCAATTAAAACATCCAATTATGATATGTTTTAACTAAAAATGTAAAAAAATTCAACCTAAAATCAATTATGAGATTATAAAACCATTTAAAGCGAGTAATTAAGATTTTAAAGTCATGGGTAACTATAAATGGACTTTTCTTACCAATGAATGAGTTTTTCTTTACGTTGCCCTAGGCAGACATTCAATTATAATCTGTTTTAACCATATGTAAAAATTCAACGTAAAATCAATTATGAGATTATAAAACTATTTGAAGTGAGTAATTAAGATTTTGAAGGCATGGGTAACTATAAATGAATTTTCTTGCCAATGAATGGCTTTTTCTTCACTTTCCCTAAGGTAGACATTCAATTATAATATGCTTTAGTCAAAAATGTTAAAAAAATTCTATCTAAAATCAATTAGGAGATTATAAAACCATTTAAAGCGAGTAGTTAGGATTTTGAAGGCATGGGTAACTATAAATAGACTTTTCTTGCCAATTAATGGCTTTTTCTTCACATTTCTTAATGTAGACAATCAATTACAATCTATTTTTAAAAAAATGTAAAACAATTTAACATAAAATCAATTATGAGATTATTAAACCATTTAAAGTGAGTAATTAGGTTTTTAAAGACATGGGTTACAATAAATAGACTTTTCTTACCAATGAATGGCTTTTTTTTCATGTTTCCTAGGGAAAACAAATAATTATAATCTGTTTTAACAAACAAATGTAAAAAAATTAAACTTAAGATCAATTATCAGATTATAAAATCATTTATAGTGAGTAATTAGGCTTTCAAAGGAATGTGTGACTATAAATTGACTTTTCTCGTCAATGAATGTCTTTTTTTTCATGTTTCTCAAGGCAGACATTCAATTATAATCTATTTTCACTAAAAATTTAAAAAACTTTAACCTAAAATCAATTATGAGATTATAAAACTATTTAAATAGAGCAATAAGGCTTTCAAAGGCTTAGGTGACTAGAAATGGACTTTTCTTGTCAATTAATGGCTTTTTTCTTCACGTTTTCTAAGTCAGACATTCAATTATAATCTGTTTGAACCAAATATGTACAAAAATTCAACCTAAAATCAATTATGAGATTATAAAATAATTTAAATCGAGTAATTAAGCTTTCAAAGGAGTGTGTAACTATAAATAGATTTTTCTTACCATTGAATGACTTTTTTCTCAGGTTTATCGAGGTAGATATTCAAGTATAATCTGTTTTAACTATTTAAAGTGCGCAATAAGGCTTTCAAAGGTATGGGTGACTATAAATGCACTTTTCTTATCAATGAATACCTCTTTCTTCACGTTTCTTAAGGCAAACATTCAATTATAATTTATTTTAGTTAAAAATGTAAAAAAATTCAACCTTAAATCAATTATGAGATTATAAAA
>NW_018399857.1:11305-11462 GCF_002168275.2 Theobroma umbraticum | reverse complement strand
CGAGTAATAACGCTTTCAAAGGTATGGATGACTATAAATAGACTTTTTTCCCCATTGAATGACTTTTTCTTTACATTTCTCTAGGTAGACATTCAATTATAATCTGTTTTAATAAAAAATAAAAAATAAAAAAATTAAACTTAAAATCAATTATCAG
>NW_018399857.1:10779-11295 GCF_002168275.2 Theobroma umbraticum | reverse complement strand
CATTTAAAGCAAGTAATAAGGCTTTTAAAGGCATGGGAGACTGTAAATAGACTTCTCTTACCAAAGAATGCCTTTTTCTTCACTTTTTCCAAGGCAGACATTCAATTATAATCTATTTTCAGTAAAAATTTAAAACAATTCAACCTAAAATCAATTATGGGATTATAAAACTATTCAAAGCGAGTAATAAGGCTTTCAAAGGTTTGGATGACTAGAAATGGACTTGTCTTCTCAATGAATGGGTTTTTCTTCACGTTTCTCGAGGTAGATATTTAAGTATAATATGTTTTAACCAAAAATATAAAAAAAATTCTACTAAAATCAATTATTGGATTATAAGACCATTTAAAGTGAGTAATTACACTTTTGAAGATATGGATGACTATAAGTGGATTTTTCTTGCCAATGAATGGCTTTTTCTTCATGTTTTCTGAGGTAAACATTCAATAATAATATGTTTTAATCAAAAATGCAAAACAATTCAACTTAAAATCAAGTATGAGAGTATAAAACCAT
>NW_018399857.1:10644-10769 GCF_002168275.2 Theobroma umbraticum | reverse complement strand
TAATAAGGCTTTCAAAGGCATGGATGACTATAAATGGATATTTCTTCCCAATGAATGGCTTTTTCTTCATATTTCTTTAGGCAAACATTTAATTAATTTATTTTAACCAAAAATGTAAAAAAATT
>NW_018399857.1:10545-10634 GCF_002168275.2 Theobroma umbraticum | reverse complement strand
TCAATTATGAGATTATAAAACCATTTAAAGGAAGTAATTAGGCTTTCAAAGGTATGGGCAACTGTAAATGGACATTTCTTGCCAATGAT
>NW_018399857.1:8223-10461 GCF_002168275.2 Theobroma umbraticum | reverse complement strand
AATTCATCTTAAAATCAATTATGAGATTATAAAAACATTTAAAGTGAGTAATAACGTTTTCAAAGGCTTGGGTGACTGAAAATAGACTTTTCTTGCTAATTAATGGCTTTTTCTTCATGTTCTTGGTGTAGACATTCAATTATAATATGTTTTAATAAAAAATATAAAAAAAATCATCTTAAAATCAGTTATGAGATTATAAAACCATTTAAAGTGAGTAATAACGCTTTCAAAGGCTTGGGTGATTGGGAATGGACTTTTCTTATCAATTAATGGCTTTTTCTTCTCCTTTCTAGAGGTAGACATTCAATTATAATCTGTTTAAACAAAAAAATATAAAAAAATTCAACCTAAAACTAATTATGAGGTTATAAAACTATTTAAAACAAGTAATTAGGCTTTCGAAGGCATGGATAACTATAAATGAACTTTTTTTGCCAATGAATGGCCTTTAGTTAATGCTTCTTGAGGTAGACATTAAATTATAATCTGTTTTAACCAAAATATAAAAAATTTAACTTAAAATCGACTATAAGATTATAAAACCATTTAAAGTATGTAATAAGGCTTTCGAAGGCATGGGTGACTATAAATAGATTTTTTTTATCAATAAATGACTTTTTCTTCACGTTTCCCGAGATAGACATTGAATTATAACTTTTTTTAACCATAAATGTAAAAAACTACAACCTAAAATTAATTATGAGATTATAAAACTATTTAAAGCGAGTAATTAGGCTTTCGAAGGCTTGAGTGATTAGAAATGTACTTTTCTTGCCAATGAAAGGGTTTTTTGTCATGTTTCTTAAGGTAGAGAATCAATTATAATCTGTTTTAACTAAAATATAAAAAAATTCAACTTAAAATTAATTATGAGATTACAAAACCATTTAAAGTGCGCAATAAGGCATTCAAAGGCTTAAGTGACTAGAAATAGACTTTTCTTGCCAAGCAATAAGTTTTTTTTTTCATGTTTCGTAAGGCAAACATTCAATTTTAATCTGTTTTAATGAAAAATGTAAAAAAAATCAACCTAAAATCATTTATAAGATAATAAAACTATTTAAAACGAGTAATTAGGCTTTCGAAGGCTTCGATGACTAGAAATGTACTTCTCTTGCTAATGAATTTTCTTCATGTTTCTTAAGGCGAACAATCAATTATAATATGTTTTAACCAAAAATGTAAAACAATTTAACTTAATATTAATTATGAAATTACAAAACTATTTAAAGTACGCAACAAGGCTTTTGAAGGCTTAAATGACTAGAAATAGACTTTTCTTACCAATCAATAACTTTTTTTTTACGTTTCCCAATGTAGACATTCAATTTTAATATGTTTTAACAAAAAATATACAAAGATTCAACCTCAAATCGATTATGAGATAATAAAACCTTTTAAAACAAGTAATTAGGCTTTTGAATGCATGGGTAACTATAAATGGACTTTACTTGCCTATGAATGACTTTTTCTTCAAGTTTCTCAAGGTATACATTCAATTATAATTTGTTTTAACAAAAAACGTAAAAAAAATTCAACTTAAAATCAATTATCCAATTAAAAAACCATTTAAAACGTGTAATAAGGCTTTCAAAGGCATAGGTGACTATAAATGGACTTTTTTTGCGAATGAATGGCTTTTCTTCACATTTCTTAAGTTAGATATTCAATTATAATATGTTTTCACCAAAAATGTAAGAGAATTTAGCTTACAATCAATTATGAGATCATAAAACAATTTAAAACAAATAATTAGGCTTTCGAAGTCATGGGTGACTATAAATGGACTTTTCTTTTTGTTGAATGGCTTTTCCTTCATGTTTTCCAAGGTAGATATTTAATTATAATATGTTCGAACCAAAAATGTAAAAAAATTCAGCTTAAATTCAATTATGAGAATATAAAACCATTGAAAGTGTGTAATAAGGCTTTCGAAAGCTTGGGTGGCTAGAAATGGACTTTTCTTACTAATGAATGGCTTTTTCTTCATGTTTCTTGAGGATGAAATTCGATTATAATCTATTTTAACTAAAAATGTGAAAAAATTCAACCTAAAATCAATTATGAGATTATTAAACCATTTAAACCGAGTAATTAAGCTTTCGAATGCGTGTGTAACCATAAATGGATTTTTCTTACCATTGAAAGGCTTTTTCCTTAGGTTTCCCAAGGTAGGCATTTAATTATAATCTATTTTAATAAAAAATATAAACAAATTCAACTTAAAATCAATTA
>NW_018399857.1:7649-7980 GCF_002168275.2 Theobroma umbraticum | reverse complement strand
AAATCAATTATGATATTATAAAACCATTCAAAGCGAGTAATAAGGCTTTCGAAGGCTTGGGTGACTAGAAATAGACCTTTATCCTAATCAACGGCTTTTTCTTCATATTTCTTGAGGTAGACATTCACTTATAATCTGTTTTAAGGAAAAATGCAAAAACATTCTACCTATAATCAATTATGAGATTATAAAACCATTTAAAGCGAGTAATTAGGCTTTTGAAAGCATGAGCAAATATAAATGGACTTTACTTGCCAATGAATCACTTTTTCTTTACGTTTCTTGAGGTAGACATTCAATTATAATATATTTTAATAAAAAATATAAAAAA
>NW_018399857.1:5673-7557 GCF_002168275.2 Theobroma umbraticum | reverse complement strand
AGGCTTTCAAAGGCATGGGTGACTATAAATGGACTTTTCTTACCAATGAATACCATTTTCTCCATGTTTCTTGAGGCATACTATCAATTAGAATATGTTTTCACAAAAAAAGTAAAAAAATTCAACCTTAAATTAATTATAGAGTATAAAACTATTCAAAGTGAGTAATAAGGCTTTCAAAGACTTGGGTGACTAGAAATGGACTTTTCCTCCTAATCAATGGCTTTTTCTTCATGTTTCTTGAGGTAGACATTTACTTATAATCTGTTTTAATGAAAAATGCAAAAACATTCTACCTAGAATCAATTATGAGACTGTAAACTCATTTAAAGCGAGTAATTAGGCTTTTGAAGGCATGGGTAACTATAAATGGACTTTACTTGCCAATGAATGGCTTTTTTATTTATGTTTCCCGAAGTAGACATTCAATTATAATCTGTTTTAACAAAAAATGTAAAAAAATTTAACTTAAAATCAATTATCGGATTATAAAACTATTTTAACCGAGTAATAAGGCTTGCAAAGGTATGGGTGACTAAAAGGGACTTTCCTTGCTAATGATGGCCTTTTTCTTCACATTTCCCAAGGCAAACATTTAACTATAATCTGCTTTTACCAACAATGTAAAAAAATTTAACTTAAAATCAATTATGAGATTATAAAACCGTTTAAAGCGAGTAAAAAAGCTTTCAAAGGCTTGGGCGACTATAAATCTACTTTTCTTGCAAATGAATGGTTTTTTTTTATGTTTCCCAAGATACACATCTAATTATAATCTGTTTTAACAAAAAATATAAAAAAATTCAACCTAAAATCAATTATAAGATTATAAAACCATTTAATGCGAGTTATTAAAATTTTGAAGGCATGGGGAACTATAAATAGACTTTTCTTGTCAATAAATGGCTTTTTCTTCACGTTTCCTGAGGCAAACATTCAATTATAATCAGTTCTATCTAAATATGTACAAAAATTAAACCTAAAATCAATTAAGAGATTATAAACTATTTAAACTGAGTAATTAAGCTTTCGAAGGTATGCAGAACCATAAATGGACTTTTCTTACCATTAAATGGCTTTTTCCTCAGGTTTTTCGAGGTAGGCATTCAATTATGATCTGTTTTAACAATCAATGTGAACAAATTCCACTTAAAATTAATTATGATATTATAAAACCATTTAAAGCGAGTAATAAGGCTTTCAAGGCATGGATAACTATAGATGGACTTTACTTGCCAATGAATCACTGTTTTTTAGGTTTCCCAAGGTATACATTCAATTATAACCTGTTTTAACAAAAAGGTAAAAAAAATTTCAACTTAAAATTAATTATCAAATTATAAAACTATTTAAAGTATGTAATAAGGCTTCTAAAGGCATGGGTGACTATAAATGGATTTTTCTTCCTAATGATTGGCTTTTTCTTCACATTTCTCGAGTTAGATATTCAATTATAATCTGTTTTCACCAAAAATATAAGAAAATTCAACTTAAAATCAATTATGAGATTATAAAATAATTTAAAGCTATCAATTAGACTTTCGAAGTCATGGGTGACTATAAATAGACTTTTCTTGCCATTGAATGGCTTTCTCTTCATGTTTTCCAAGGCAAACATTTAATTATAATATGTCTTAACCAAAAATGTAAAAAAATTCAACTCCAAATCAATTATGAGATTATAAAACTATTTAAAGCATGTAATAAGGCCTTCAAAGGCTTGGATGACTATAAATAAACTTTTCTTGCTAATGAATAGCTTTCTCTTCCACTTTTTCCAAGGTATATATTTAATTATAATCTATTTTAATCAAAAATGTAAAAAAATTCAACCTAAAATCACTTATGAGATTATAAAACTATTTAAAGCGAGTAATTAGGATT
>NW_018399857.1:5504-5663 GCF_002168275.2 Theobroma umbraticum | reverse complement strand
GGGTAACTATAAATGGACTTTTCTTGCCAATAAATGGCTTTTGTTACATGTTTCCAAGGCAGACATTCAATTATAATATGTTTTAACCAAATATGTTCAAAATTCAACCTAAAATCAATTATGAGATTATAAAACAATTTAAACCGAATAATTAAGCTT
>NW_018399857.1:5110-5404 GCF_002168275.2 Theobroma umbraticum | reverse complement strand
GCTTAATTACTCGGTTTAAATGGTTTTATAATCTCATAATTGATTTTAGGTTGAATATTTTTTCATTTTTGGTTTGAATAGATTATAGTCAAATGTCTACCTCAAGAAATATATAAAAAAGCTATTCATTAGCAAGAAAAGTTCATTTCTACTGACCTAAGCCTTTGAAAGCCTTATTACACGCTTTAAATGGCTTTATATTCTCATAATTGAATTTAAGTTGAATTTTTTTACATTTTTGATTCAAACATATTATAATTAAATATCTACCTTGGAAAACATGAAGAAAAAGCC
>NW_018399857.1:4795-5100 GCF_002168275.2 Theobroma umbraticum | reverse complement strand
AAGAAAAGTCCATTTATAGTCACCCATGTCTTCAGAAGCCTAATTACTTGTTTTAAATTGTTTTATGATCTCCTAATTGATTTTAAGCTAAATTCTCTTACATTTTTAGTGAAAACATATTATAATTGAATATCTAACTCGAGAAATGTGAAGAAAAGCCATTCATTCGCAAGAAAAGTCCATTTATAGTCACCCATGCCTTTGAAAGCCTTATTACACGTTTTAAATGGTTTTATAATCAGATAATTGATTTTAAGTTGATTTTTTTTTTACCTTTTTTGTTAAAACAAATTATAATTGAATGT
>NW_018399857.1:4196-4785 GCF_002168275.2 Theobroma umbraticum | reverse complement strand
AAACTTGAAGAAAAAGTCATTCATAGGCAAGAAAAGTCCATTTATAGTTACCTATGCATTCAAAAGCCTCATTGCTCACTTTAAATGGTTTTATTATCTCATAATTGATTTTAGGTTGAATGTTTGTACATTTTTGGTTAAAATAGATTAAAATTGAATGTCTATCTTGAGCAACATGAAAAAAAAAGTTATTGATTGGCAAGAAAAGTCCATTTCTAGTCACTTGAGCCTTTGAAAGCCCTATTGCGCACGTTAAATGGTTTTTTAATCTCATAATTAATATTAAGTTAAATTTTTTTACATTTTTTGTTGAAACAGATTATAATTGATTGTCTGCCTTAAGAAACATGAAGTAAAACCCATTCATTGGTAAGACAAGTACATTTCTAGTCACCCAAGCCTTCGAAAGCCTAATTACTCGCTCTAAATAGTTTTATAATCTCATAATTAATTTTATGTTGTAGGTTTTTATATTTTTGATTAAAACAAATTATAATTCAATGTCTACCTTAAGAAACATGAAAAAAAGCCATTCATTAGTAAGAAAAGTCCTTCATAGTTACCCATGCCTTCAAAAGCCTAATTACTC
>NW_018399857.1:3867-4186 GCF_002168275.2 Theobroma umbraticum | reverse complement strand
GTTTTATTATCTCATAATTGATTTTAGGTTGAATTGTTTTTATATTTTTCATTAAAGCAGATTATAAGTGAATGTCTACCTTGAGAAACATGAAGAAAAAGTCATTGTTTAGGAGGAAAACTTCATTTCTAGTCACTCAAGCCTTCAAAAATCTTAATACTCGCTTTGAATGGTTTTATAATCTCATAATTGATTTTAGGTTGAGTTTTTTTACATTTTTTGTGAAACACATATTTGAATTGATTGTCTACTAAAGAAATGTGAAGAAAAAGGCATTCGTTGATAAGAAAAGTCCATTTATAGTCACTCATGCCTTTGA
>NW_018399857.1:3756-3857 GCF_002168275.2 Theobroma umbraticum | reverse complement strand
ACTCGCTTAAAATGGTTTTATAATCTCTTATTTGTTTTTAAGTTGAGTTTGTTTATATTTTTTATTAAAACAGATTATAATTGAATGCCTACCTCATGAAA
>NW_018399857.1:0-3656 GCF_002168275.2 Theobroma umbraticum | reverse complement strand
TTATAATTGAATGTCTACTTGAAGAAATGTGAAGAAAAAGATATTCATTTGCAAGAAAAGTCTATTTATGGTTATGCACGCCTTCAGAAGCTTAATTACTCAATTTAAATAATTTTATAGTCTCATAATTGATTTTAGGTTGAATTTTTACATATATTTGAATGTCTGTCTTGAGAAACGTGTAGAAAAAACCATTTATTGGCAAGAACAGTTTGTTTATAGTTACTCATGCCTTCAAAATTCTAATTACTTGCTTTAAATGGTTTTACAATCTCATAATTAATTTTAGGTTGAATTTTTTTACATTTTCAGTTCAAATAGATTATAATTGAATGTCTACCTCGACAAACGTAAAGAAAAAGGCATTCATTAGTAAGAAAAGTCCATTTATAGTCATCCATGCCTTTGAAAGCCTTATTACTCACTTTAAATGGTTTTATAATCCGATAATTGATTTTTAAGTTAAACCTTTTTACATTTTTTTGTTAAAACAAATTATAATTGAATGTCCACCTAGAGAAACATGAAGAAAAAGCTATTTATTGGTAAGAAAGGTCCATTTATAGTCCCCCATACCTTTGAAAGCCTTATTACTCGCTTTAAATGATTTTATAACTTCATAATTTATTTTAGGTTGAATTTTTTTATATTTATGATTAAAACAAATTATAATTGAATGTTTGCCTTGAGAAACGTGAAGAAAAAGACTTTCATTGACAAGAAAAATCGATTTATAGTCAATCATGCCTTCGAAAGCCTTATTACACACTTTAAATAGTTTTGAAATGTCATAATTAATTTTAAGTTAAATTTTTTTACATTTTTAGTTATAACAAATTATAATTGATTGTCTGCCTTAAGAAACATGAAGTAAAACCCATTCATTGGCAAGAAAAGTACATTTCTAGTCACCCAAGCCTTCGAAAGCCTAGTTACTCGCTTTAAATGATTTTTTTAATTTCATAATTGATTTTAGGTCATAATTTTTTACATTTGTGGTTAAACCAAATTATAATTGAATGTTTACCTCAGAAAACGAGAAGAGAAAGCCATTCATTGGCAAGAAAAGTCCATTTATATTTACCCATGCTTTCAAAAGACTAATTACTCGCTTTCAATAGTTTTATAATCTCATAATTGATTTTAAGTTGAATTATTTTACATTTTTGATGAAAACAGATTATAATTGAATATCTAACTTGAGAAATATGAAGAAAAAGACTATCATTAGAAATGATAGTTCATTTGTGGGCACCCATTCCTTTGAAAGCCTTATTACTCGCTTTAAATGATTTTATGATCTCATAATTGATTTTAAGTTTTTTTTTCATTTTTTGTTAAAACATATTATAATTGAATGTTTACCTTAAAAAACATGAAGAAAAAGGCATTCATTGGCAAGAAAAGTCCATTTATAGTCATCCATTCCTTTGAAAGCCTTATTACTCACTTTAAATGGTTTTATAATCTGATAATTGATTTTAGGTTAAATTTTTATACCTTTTTTTTAAAAATAGATTATAATTAATCGTAGACCTTGGGAAACCTAAAGAAAAAGCCATTCATTGACAAGTAAAGTCCATTTATAGTTACCCACGCCTTTAGAAGCATAATTACTCGCTTTAAATAGTTTTATTATCTCATACTTGATTTTAGGTTGAATGTTTGTACATTTTTTATTAAAACAGATTAAAATTGAATGTCAATCTCGGAAAACATGAAAAAAAAAGCCATTGATTGGCAAGAAAAGTCCATTTCTAGTCACCCAAGCCTTCGAAAGCCTTATTACTCGCTTTCAATGATTTTATGATCTCATAATTGATTTTGGATTGAATTTTTTAAATCTTTTGTTAAAACATATTCTAATTGAATATTTTCTTTGGGAAACGTGAAGAAAAGACATTCATTGACAAGAAAAGTCTATTTATAGTCACCCATACCTTTGAAAGTCTTATTACACGCTTTAAATTATTTTATAATCTGATAATTAATTTTAAGTTGAATTTGTTTACATTTTTTGCTAAAACAGATTATAATTGAATGTTTACGTCGGGAAACCTCAGAAAAAAGCTATTCAATGGTAAGAAAAGTCCATTTATGATTATGCACGCCTTCGAAAGCTTAATTACTCGGTTTAAATGGTTTTATAATCTCATAATTGATTTTAGGTTGACTTTTTGTACATATTTAGTTAAAACAGATTATAATTGAATATTTGCCTTGGCAAATGTGAAGAAAAAACCATTCATTAGCAAGAAAAGTATATTTATAGTTACCTATACCTTCAAAAGCGTAATTAGTTGCTTTAAATAGTTCTATTATCTTATAATTGATTTTAGGTTGAATGTTTGTACATTTTTGGTTAAAATAGATTAAAAATGAATGCCGGCCTTGGAAAACATGAAAAAAAAGTTATTGATTGGTAAGAAAAGTCCATTTCTAGTCACCCAAGCCTTTGAAAGCTTTATTACTAGCTTTAAATGGTTTTATAATCTCATAATTGATTTTAGGTTGAATTGTTTTAAATTTTTTACGAAAACAGATTATAATTCAATGTTTGCCTCAAAAAACGTGAAAAAAAAGACATTCATTGACAAGAAAAGTTCATTTATAGTCACTCATGCCTTTGAAAGCCTTATTACTCACTTTAAATGATTTTATAATCTAATAATTGATTTTAAGTTCAACTGTCTTACATTTTTTATTAAAACAGATTATAATTGATTGTCTACCCTAGAAAACACAAAGAAAAAGCCATTCATTGGCAAGAAAAGAGTATTTATTGTCACCCATGCCTTTAAAAGCCTAATTACTCGCTTTAAATGGATTTATAATCTCATAGTTGATTTTATGTTAAATTGTTTTACATTTTTTATTAAAACAGATTATAATTGATTGTTTACCTTAGAAAATGTAAAGAAAAAGTTATTCACTGGCAAGAAAAGTCCATTTATGATTACACACACCTTCGAAAGCTTAATTACTCGGTTTAAATAGTTTTATAATCTCATAATTGATTTTAGATTGATTTTTTGCACATATTTAGTTAAAATAGATTATAATTGATTGTTTATCTTGGGAAATGTGAAGAAAAAGCCATTCATTAGTTAAAAAAGTCTATTCATGCTTGCAAAAGCCTAATTACTGTCTTTAAATGGTTTTATAATCTCATAATTCATTTTAGGTTGAATTTTTTTAACATTTTTTACTAAAGCAGATTATAATTGAATGTCTACCTTAGGAAACGTGAAGAAAAAGCCATTGATTGGCAAGAAAGTTCATTTATAGTTACCCATGCTTTCAAAATCCTAATTACTCACTTTAAATGGTTTTATAATCTCATAATTGATTTTAGGTCGAATTTTTTTACATTTTTGGTTAAAACAAATTATAATTGAATGCCTGCCAAGGAAAATGTCAAGAAAAAGCCATTTATTGGCAAGAAAAGTCTATTTATAGTTACTCATGCTTTTAAAATCCTAATTACTCACTTTAAATGGTTTTATAATCTCATAATTGGTTTTAGATTGAATTGTTTTACATTTTTAGTTAAAACAGATTATAATTGGATGTTTGTCTTTAGAAACATAAAGAAAAAGCCATTCATTGGTAAGAAAAGTCTATTTATAATCACTTAAGTCTTTAAAAGCCTTATT
>NW_018399856.1:986-1133 GCF_002168275.2 Theobroma umbraticum | reverse complement strand
CTTAGGAAACATGAAGAAAAAGGCTATCATTAAAAAGAAAAGTCCCTTTATATTCACCCATACCTTAGATAGCCTTATTACTCGCTTAAAATAGTTTTATAATCTGATAATTGATTTTAAGTTAAATTTTTTTACATTTTTTGTTAA
>NW_018399856.1:843-953 GCF_002168275.2 Theobroma umbraticum | reverse complement strand
CGTGAAGAAAAAGCCATTCATTGACAAGAAAAGTCCATTTATAATTACTCATGCTTTTAAAATCCTAATTACTTGTTTTAAATGGTTTTATAATCTCATAATTGATTTTA
>NW_018399856.1:456-833 GCF_002168275.2 Theobroma umbraticum | reverse complement strand
TTTTACATTTTTGGTTAAAAAAAATTATAATTGAATGTCTGCCCAGGAAGATGTCAAGAAAAAGTCATTCATTGGCAAGAAAAGTTCATTTATAGTTACTCATGCTTTTAAAATCCTAATTACTCGCTTTAAATGGTTTTATAATCTCATAATTGGTTTTAGATTGAATCGTTTTACATTTTTGGTTAAAACAGATTATAATTGAATGTTTGCCTTTAGAAACATAAAGAAAAAGCCATTCATTGGTAAGAAAAGCTTATTTATAGTCACTCAAGCCTTTAAAAGCCTTATTGCTCGCTTTAAAAAATTTTATAACCTCATAGTTAATTTTAAGTTGAATTTTTTTATATTTTTGGTTAAAACAGATTATAATTGGA
>NW_018399856.1:347-446 GCF_002168275.2 Theobroma umbraticum | reverse complement strand
TGAAAACATAAAGAAAAAGTCATTCATTGGTAAGAAAAGCCTATTTATAGTCACTCAAGCATTTAAAAGCCTTATTGCTCGCTTTAAAAGGTTTTATAA
>NW_018399856.1:132-337 GCF_002168275.2 Theobroma umbraticum | reverse complement strand
GATTTTAAGTTGAATTGTTTTACATTTTTTGTTAAAACGGATTATAGTTGAATGTTTGCCTTAGGAAACATGAAGAAAAAGGCTATCATTAGCAAGAAAAGTCCCTTTATAGTCACCCTTACCTTTGAAAGTCTTATTACTCGTTTGAAATGGTTTTATAATCTGATAATTGATTTTAAGTTGAATTTTTTTATATTTTTTTATT
>NW_018399856.1:0-122 GCF_002168275.2 Theobroma umbraticum | reverse complement strand
ATAATTGAATGTTTACCTTGAGAAACATGAAGAAAAAGCCATTCATTGGCAAGTAAAGTCCATTTATGGTTACCCATGCCTTCAAAAGCCTAATTACTCACTTTAAATGGTTTTATTATCTC
>NW_018399855.1:13456-13553 GCF_002168275.2 Theobroma umbraticum | reverse complement strand
AAACATGAAGAAAAAAGCATTCATTGGCAAGAAAAGTCTATTTATAGTCTCCTAATCCTTCAAAAGCTTTATTGCTCACTTTAAATGGTTTTATAAT
>NW_018399855.1:13328-13446 GCF_002168275.2 Theobroma umbraticum | reverse complement strand
ATTTTAAGTTGAATTTTTTTACATTTTTGGGTAAAACATATTATGATTAAATGTCTACCTTAAGAAACATGAAGAAAAAGGCATTCATTGACAAAAAAAAGTCCATTTATAGTCACCC
>NW_018399855.1:12975-13318 GCF_002168275.2 Theobroma umbraticum | reverse complement strand
AAGCTTTATTACTCACTTTAAATGGTTTATAATCTCAAATTTGATTTTAAGTTTAATTTTTTTATATTTTGGGTTAAAATAGATTATAATTGAATGTCTATCTCGTGAAACATAAAGAAAAAGATATTCATTGATAAGAAAAGTCCGTTTATAGTCATTTATTCTTTTAAAAGCATAACAATTTGCTTTAAGTGGTTTTTTAATCTCATAATTGATTTTTTATTGAAGTTTTTACATTTTTGGTTAAAACAGAGTATAATTGAATGTCTGCCTCAAGAAACATCAAGAAAAAAGCATTCATTGGTGAGAAAAGTCCATTTATAGTCTCCTATTCCTTCAAAAG
>NW_018399855.1:12489-12965 GCF_002168275.2 Theobroma umbraticum | reverse complement strand
CGCTTTAAATAGTTTTATAATGTCATAATTGATTTTAGGTTAAGTTTTGCTTTCAATTATTGGTTAAACTAGATTATAATTGAATGTCTACTTAGAGAACGTGAAGCAAAAGACATTCATTAGCAAGAAAAGTCCATTTATATTCGCACATTCCTTTAAAAGCCTTATTACTCGCTTTAAATAGTTTTATAATTTTAAAAATGATTTTAAGTTCAATATTTTTATATTTTTGGTAAAAACAGTTTATAATTGAATGTCTACCTTGTAAAACGTAAAAAAAAGATATTTATTGGCAAAAAAAGTCCATTTAGAGTCGCCTATTCCTTTAAAAGCTTAATAACTCGCTTTAAATTGTTTTATAATCTCAAAATTGATTTTAAATTGAATTTTTTATATTTTTGTTTAAAACAGATTATAATTGAATGCCTATCTTAGGAAACATGTAGAAAATTCTATTTATTTGTAAGGAAAGTCCA
>NW_018399855.1:12233-12419 GCF_002168275.2 Theobroma umbraticum | reverse complement strand
TTATGTTCAATTTTTTTTACATTTATGGCTAAAACATATTATAATTGAATGTCTACATCAAGAAACATGAAGAAAATGACATTCATTGGCAAGAAAAGTCTATTTATAATCATCCATTCTTTCAAAATCCTTATGACTCTCTTTAAATGGTTTTATAATCTCATAATTGATTTTAAGTTAAATTTT
>NW_018399855.1:11906-12101 GCF_002168275.2 Theobroma umbraticum | reverse complement strand
ACCTTAAGAAACATAAAGAAAAAAGCATTCATTGGCAAGAAAAGTCTATTTATATTCTCTCATTCCTTTAAAAGCCTTATTACTCGCTTTAAATGGTTTTCTAATGTCATAATTGACTTTAGGATCAGTTTTTTTAAAATTATTGATTGAAACAGAGTATAATTGAATGTCTACCTCAAGAAATATGAAGAAAAA
>NW_018399855.1:11493-11634 GCF_002168275.2 Theobroma umbraticum | reverse complement strand
GAATTTTTTACATTTTTAGTTAAAACAGACTATAATTGAATGCCTACCTTGGAAAACGTGTAGAAAATCCTATTTATTTGGAAGAAAAGTCCATTTATAGTATTCCATTCCTTCAATAGCCTTATTACTCGCTTTAAATAG
>NW_018399855.1:11276-11483 GCF_002168275.2 Theobroma umbraticum | reverse complement strand
TCAAAATTGATTTTAAGTTTAATTCTTTTTTTACATTTATTGTTAAAAAAGATTATAATTGAATGTCTACCTCAAGAAATATGAAGAAAATGACATTCATTTATAGGAAAAGTCCATTTATAATCGCCAATTCTTTCAAAAGCCTTTTTACTCGCTTTAAAAGGTTTTATAATCTCATAACTAATTTTAAGTTGAATATTTTTATAT
>NW_018399855.1:10934-11266 GCF_002168275.2 Theobroma umbraticum | reverse complement strand
AACAAACTATAATTGAATGTCTACCTTAAGAAACGTAAAGAAAAAAGCATTCACTGGCAAGAAAGGTGTATTTATAGTCGTCGATTTCTTCAAAAGCTTTATTACTTGCTTTAAATAGTTTTCTAATCTCAAAATTGATTTTAAGTTCAATTTTTTTTATGTTTTTCCTTAAAACATATTATAATTGAATGTCTACCTTGAGAAACACAAAGAAAAGGGCATTCATTGGCAAGAAAAATCCATTTATAGTCATCCATTTTTTCAAAAGCTATAGTATTCGCTTTAAAAGGTTTTGTAATCTCATAACTTATTTTAAGTTGAATTGTTTTACA
>NW_018399855.1:10843-10924 GCF_002168275.2 Theobroma umbraticum | reverse complement strand
AAACAGACTATAATTGAATGTCTGCCTTGAGAAATGTGAAAAAAAATGAATTCATTGAGAAAAAAAGTTTATTTATTGTCA
>NW_018399855.1:10604-10743 GCF_002168275.2 Theobroma umbraticum | reverse complement strand
ATTAAAACAGACTATAATTGAATGTTTGCTTTAGGAAACATGAAGAAAAAGGCACTCATTAGTAAGAAAAGTCCATTTATAGTTAACCATTTCTTCAAAAACTTTAATACTTGCTTTAAAAGATTTTATAATCTCATAA
>NW_018399855.1:10425-10594 GCF_002168275.2 Theobroma umbraticum | reverse complement strand
GTTGAATTTTTTTTTATTTTTTATTAAAACAGACTATAATTGGAAGCCTGCCTTAGGGAATGTGTAGAAAATCCCATTTATTTGTAAGAAAAATCCATTTATAGTCTCTCATTTATTCAAAAGCCTTATTACTCTTTTTAAATGGTTTTATAATCTCAAAATTGATTTT
>NW_018399855.1:9818-10048 GCF_002168275.2 Theobroma umbraticum | reverse complement strand
AATGGTTTTATAATCTCATAATTGATTTTAAGTTGAATGTTTTAACATTTTTGGCTCAAACAGACTATAATTGAATGTCTACCTTAAGAAACGTAAAGAAAAATTCATTCATTGGCAAAATAAGTCTATTTACAGTTGCCCATTTGTTTAAAAGCCTTATTACTCACTTTAAATGATTCTATAATCTCAAAATTGATAGTTTAATTTTTTTTATGTTTTTGGTTAAAACA
>NW_018399855.1:9604-9808 GCF_002168275.2 Theobroma umbraticum | reverse complement strand
GAATGTTTACCTTGAGAAACATAAAGAATAAGGCATTCATTGACAAGAAAAGTCTATTTATAGTCTCCAATTCTTTCAAAAGCCTTAGTATTTGCTTTAAAAGGTTTTGCAATTTTATAATTGATTATAAGTTGAATGTTTTACATTTTTTGAAAAAATAAACTATAATTGAATGTTTACCTCGAGAAACGTGAAGAAAAAAGC
>NW_018399855.1:9522-9594 GCF_002168275.2 Theobroma umbraticum | reverse complement strand
AAGAAAAGTCTATTTATTGTCACCCATTCTTTCAAAAGCTTTATTACTCGCTTTAAAAGGTTTTATAATCTC
>NW_018399855.1:9345-9512 GCF_002168275.2 Theobroma umbraticum | reverse complement strand
TTAAGTTGAATGTTTTTACATTTTTGGCTCAACCAAACTATAATTGAATGTCTACCCAAAGAAACTTGAAGAAAAAAGCATTTATTGACAAGAAAAGTCTATTTATAGTCTCCCATTACTTTAAAAGTCTTATTACTCGCTTTAAATAGTTTTATAATCTCAAAATT
>NW_018399855.1:9216-9335 GCF_002168275.2 Theobroma umbraticum | reverse complement strand
TCAATTTTTTTTACATTTATGGCTAAAACAGATTATAATTGAATGTCTAGCTCGAGAAACCTGAAGAAAATGGTATTCATTGACAAGAAAAGTCTATTTATAGTCACCCATTCTTTCAA
>NW_018399855.1:9001-9206 GCF_002168275.2 Theobroma umbraticum | reverse complement strand
ACTTGCTTTAAAAGGTTTTGTAATCTCATAATTGATTTTAAGTTGAATGTTTTTACATTTTTGGCTCAAAAAAACTATAATTGAATGTCTAGCTAAAGAAACATGAAGAAAAAAGCATTCGTTGGCAAGAAAAGTGCATTTATAGTCACCGATTCCTTCAAAACCCTTATTACTTACTTTAAATGGTTTTATAACCTCAAAATTG
>NW_018399855.1:8646-8903 GCF_002168275.2 Theobroma umbraticum | reverse complement strand
AATTGAATGTCTACCATGAGAAACATGAAGAAAAGGGCAGTCATTGGCTAGAAAAGCTCATTTATGGTCACCCATTCCTTCAAAAGCTTGAATACTCGCTTTAAAAGGTTTTATAATCTCATAATTAGTTTTAAGTTGAATTTTTTTATATTTCTGGTTAAAACAGACTATAATTAGAAGCCTTCCTTAGGAAATGTGCAGAAAATCCCATGTATTAGTAAAAAAAATCTATTTATAGTCTCTAATTCTTTCAAAAG
>NW_018399855.1:8343-8435 GCF_002168275.2 Theobroma umbraticum | reverse complement strand
AAAAGTCCAGTTATAGTCACCCATTCCTTCAAAAGCCTTATTACTCACTTTAAACAGTTTATAATCTCAAAATTGATTTTAAGTTCAATTTT
>NW_018399855.1:8180-8333 GCF_002168275.2 Theobroma umbraticum | reverse complement strand
ATGGCTAAAACAGATTATAATTGAATGTCTACCTCATGAAACAAGAAGAAAAAGGCATTCATTGGCAAGAATAGTCCATTTATAGTCATCCATTCTTTGAAAAGCCTTGTTACTTGCTTTAAATGGTTTTATAATCTCATAATTAATTTTAAG
>NW_018399855.1:7677-7880 GCF_002168275.2 Theobroma umbraticum | reverse complement strand
TAAGTTGAATTTTTTTACTTTTTTTGTTAAAACAGGCTATAATTGAATGTCTGCTTTAGGAAACGTGAAGAAAGAGGCATTCATTAGCAAAAAAAGTCTATATAATCTCAAAATTGATTTTAAGTTTAATTTTTTTAAAATTTATGGTTAAAACAACCTATAATTGAACATATAACTCGAGAAACATGAAAAAAAAGTATTCA
>NW_018399855.1:7435-7667 GCF_002168275.2 Theobroma umbraticum | reverse complement strand
AAGTGCATTTATAGTCACCCATTCTTTTAAAAGCTTTAGTACTCACTTTAAAAGGTTTTACAGTCTCATAATTGTTTTAAGTTAAATTTTTTTTTATATTTTTTGATAAAGAAATTATAACTGAATGTTGACCTCAAGAAACGTGAAGAAAAAAGCATTCATTTACAAGAAAAGTCCATTTCTAGTCTCTTATTACTTCAAAAGTCTTATTACTCGCTTTAAATAATTTTAT
>NW_018399855.1:7284-7425 GCF_002168275.2 Theobroma umbraticum | reverse complement strand
TTGATTTTAGGTTCAATTTTTTTTTACATTATTAGTTAAAATAAATTATAATTGAATATCTACTTCAAGAAACGCGAAGAAAAAAGCATTCATTGGCAAGAAAAGTCCATTTATAGTTTTTCATTCCTTTAAAAGCCTTAT
>NW_018399855.1:7109-7274 GCF_002168275.2 Theobroma umbraticum | reverse complement strand
AAAAAGTTTTATAATCTCATAATTGATTTTAAGTTGAATTTCTTTCCATTTTTAGTTAAAACAGACTATAATTGAATGTTTACTTCAAGAAACGTAAAGAAAAAGGCATTCATTAGCAAGAAAAGTCCATATATAGTCTCCTATTCCTTCAAAAGCCTTATTACT
>NW_018399855.1:4616-7099 GCF_002168275.2 Theobroma umbraticum | reverse complement strand
AGTTTTATAATCTCATAATTAATTTTAAGTTGAATTTTTTATATTTTTATTAAAATAGACTATAATTGAACACCTGCCTTGGAAAATGAGTAGAAAACTCCATTTATTTGGAAGAAAAGTCCATTTATAGTCTTTCATTGCTTCAAAAGCCTTATTATTGGCTTTAAATGATTTTATAATCTCATAATTGATTTTAAGTTGAATATTTTTATATATTTATCTAAAATAGACTATACTTGAATTTTTACCTTGAGAAACATGAAGAAAAATTCTTTCATTAGCAAGAAAAGTCCATTTATAATTTTCTATTCCTTTAAAAGACTTATTACTCACTTTAGATTGATCTATAATTCAAAATTGATTTTAAGTTCAATTTTTTTTACCTGTTTAGTTGAAACAGATTAGAATTGAAAGTGTATCTCGAGAAACGTGAAGAAAAAAGCATTCAGTGGTAAGAAAAGTCAATTTATAGTCTCTCATTCTTTCAAAACCCTTATAATTTGCTTTGAATGGTTTTATAATCTCATAATTGATTTTAAATTAAATTTTTTTCATTTTTGATTAAAAAAAACTATAATTGAATGTCTACCTCAAGAGCCATGAAGAAAAAGGTATCCATTGGCAAGAAAAGTCCATTTATAGTCACCCATTCCTTCAAAAGCCTTATTACTCACTTTAAATGATTTTATAATCTCCAAATTGATTTTAAGCATTTTTTTTTTGTATTTTTGCTTAAAATAGATTATAATTGAATGTCTACCTCATGAAACGTGAAGAAAAAAGCATTCATTGGCAAGAAAAGTCTACTTATAGTCACTCATTCCTTCAAAAGCCTTATTACTCACTTTAAATTGTTTTATAATCTCATAATTGATTTTATGTTTAATTTTTTTATATTTTTAGTTAAAACAGACTATAATTGAATATCTTCCTCAAAAGATAAATTCATTGGCAAGAAAAGTCCATTTATAGTCATCCATTCTTTCAAAAGCCTTATTACTCGGTTTAAATAGTTTTATAATTTCATAATTGATTTTTAATTAAATTTTTTATATTTTTCAATAAAACAGACTATAATTGAAGTCCTTCTTCGGGAAACGTGTAGAAAAACCTATTTATTTGGAAGAAAAGTCCATTTATAGTCTCTTAGTCCTTCAAAAGTCTTATTACTCGCTTTAAATAGTTTTATGATCTTATAATTCATTTTAAGTTGAATATTTTTATAGTTTTCATTAAAACAGATTATACTTGAATGTCTACCTCGAGAAACATGAAGGAAAAGGTATTCATTGGTAAGAAAAGTCCATTTATAGCCAACCATTCCTTCAAAAGCCTTAGTACTCACTTTAAAAGGTTTTATAATCTGATAAGCGATTTTAAGTTGAATTTTTTTACATTTTTGACTAGAACAGACTATAATTAAATGTTTACTTGAGAAACGTGAAGTAAAAAGCATTCATTGGTAAGAAAAGTCCACTTTAAATAGTTTTATAATTTTAAGTTTAATTTTTTTATAATTTTAAGTTTAATTTTTTTTATTTTTCATTAAAACAGGCTATAATTGAATGGGTCCTTCAAGAAACGTGTAGAAAAACTCATTTATTTTGAAGAAAAGTCTATTTGTAGTCGATTATTCCTTCAAAAACCTTATCACTCACTTTAAATAGTTTTATAATCTCATAATTGATTTTAAGATAAATTTTTTTATATTTTTAGTTAAAACAAACTATAATTCAATGTTTACCTTGAGAAACTTGAAGAAAAAAGCATTCATTGGTGAGAAAAGTCCTTTACAGTCTCTCATTCCTTCAAAAGCCTTATTACTTGCTTTGAATGGTTTTGTAATGTCATAATTGATTTTAAGTTTAATTTTTTATATTTTTCATTAAAACAGACTATAATTTAATGCCTGCCGTGAGAAACATGTAGAAAAACCCATTTATTTGGAAGAAAAGTCCATTTATAGTCTCCTATTCCTTCAAAAGCCTTATTACTCGCTTTAAATTGTTTAATAATCTCATAACTGATTTTAAGTTGAATTTTTTTACATTTTTGGTTAAAACAGACTATAATTGAATGTCTACCTTAAGAAATGTGAAGAAAAATGTATTCATTTTCAAGAAAAATCCATATATAGACACCCATTCCTTTAAAAGCCTTATTCCTCACTTCAAATGCTTTTACAATCTCAAAATTAATTTTAAGTTTAATTTTTTTTTAGATTTTTGGTTAAAACATATTATAATGGAATATCTACCTCAAGAAACAGGAAAAAAAAGACATTCATTGATAAGAAAAGTTTATTTATAGTCATCCATTCTTTCAAAAGCCTTATTACTTACTTTAAATGCTTTTATAAACTCATAATTCATTTTAAACTAAATTTTTTATATTTTTTATTAAAATAGAGTATAATTGAATGTCTACCTTGAGAAACGCGAAGAAAAAAGTATTTATTGACAAGAAAAGTCCATTTATAGTCA
>NW_018399855.1:4398-4603 GCF_002168275.2 Theobroma umbraticum | reverse complement strand
AAGCCTTATTACTCGGTTTAAATGGTTTTATAATCTCATAATTGATTTAAAGTTTAATTTTTTTTTTACATTTTTAGTTAAAACAGATTATAATTGAATATCTACCTTAAGAAACATGAAGAAAAATGTATTCATTGGCAGGAAAAAGTCTATTTATAGTCACCTATTCCTTCTAAAGCATTATTACTCACTTTAAATGGTTTTA
>NW_018399855.1:4251-4385 GCF_002168275.2 Theobroma umbraticum | reverse complement strand
CATATTTAGTTTAATGTTTTTTAATTTTTTAGTTAAAATAGATTATAATTGAATGTCACATCGAGAAACACAAAGAAAAAGACATTAATTGGCAAGAAAGGTTCATTTATAGTCACTCATTCCTTCAAAAGCCT
>NW_018399855.1:4010-4241 GCF_002168275.2 Theobroma umbraticum | reverse complement strand
TTTAAATGATTTTATAATATTATAATTGATTTTAAATTTAATTTTTCTCATTTTTCATTAAAACAGACTATAATTGAATACCTCCTTAGAGAAACGCATAGAAAAACCCATTTATTTTGAAAAAAAATCCATTTATAGTATCTCATTTCTTCAAAAGCCTTATTACTCCCATTAAATAGTTTTATAATCTCATAATTAATTTTAAGCTGAATTTTTTTATATTTTTGGTCA
>NW_018399855.1:3814-3930 GCF_002168275.2 Theobroma umbraticum | reverse complement strand
ACCCATTCTTTCAAAAGCCTTATTACTTACTTGAAATGGTTTTATAATCTCATAATCGATTTTAAGTTAAAATTTTTTAAATTTTTAGTTATAGCAGACTATAATTGAATGTCTAC
>NW_018399855.1:510-3412 GCF_002168275.2 Theobroma umbraticum | reverse complement strand
TTTTTTTACTTTCTTAGTTAGAACAGAGTATAATTGAATGTATACGTTGAGAAACGTTAGGAACAAGGCATTCATTAGCAAAAGAAGTCTATTTATAGTCACCCATTCCTTCAAAAGCCTTATTACTCCCTTTAAATGATTTTATAATCCCAAAATTAATTTTAAGTTCAATTTTTTTATATTTTTTTGTTAAAACAGATTATAATTAAATATCTACCACGTGAAACGTGAAGAAAAAAATATTCATTATCAAGAAAAGTCCATTTATAGTCACCCATTTCTTAAAAAGCCTTATTACTCACTTTAAATAGCTTTATACTCTCAAAATTGATTTTATGTTCAATTCTTTTTTACATTTTTAGTTAAAACATACTATATTTGAATGTCTACCTTGAGAAAGATGATAAAAAGGGTATTCATTGACGAGAAAAGTCCATTTATAGTCTCCCATTCTTTCTAGAGCCTTATTACTCTTTTTAAAATGTTTTATTATATCAAAATTGATTTTATGTTCAATTTTTTCTACATTTTTGGTTAAAACAAATTATAATTGAATGTCTACATAGAGAAACGTGAAGAAAAAGGCATTCAATGGCAAGAAAAGTCTATTTATAGTTACCCAATCTTTTAAAAGCCTTATTACACTCTTTAAATGATTTTATAAACTCAAAATTAATTTAAAGTTCAATTTCCTTTACAATTTTGGTTAAAACAGCCTATAATGGAATGTACACCTTAAAAAACATGAAGAAAAAAGAATTGATTGACAAGAAAAGTCCATTTGTAGTCACCGATTCCTTCAAAAGCCTTATCACTTACTTTAAATGGTTTTATAATCTCATAATTGACTTTAAGTTATATTTTTAACATTTTTCATTAAAATAGACTATAATTGAGTGTCTGCCTTGAGAAAGGTGAAAAACAACATTTATTGATAAAAAAAGTCTATTTATAGTCTCCCATTCCTTCAAAACCCTTATTATTCGCTTTAAATGGCTTTATAGTCTCATAATTGATTTTAAATCGAATCTTTTACATTTTTAGTTAAAACAAATAATAATTGAATGTCTCCCTTAAGAAACGTGAAGAAAAATACATTCATTGGTAAGAAAAGTTTATTTGTAGTCGTTCATTCCTTCAAAAGCTTTATTACTCACTTTGAATAATTTTATAATCTCAAAATTGATTTTAACTTTAATTTTTCTTACATTTTTGGCTAAAACAGAATATAATTGAATGTCTACCTCGTGAAACGTGAAGAATAAGGCATTCATTGACAAGAAAAGTCCATTTATAGTCACTCATTCCTTTAAAAGCCTTATTACTCACTTTAAATAGTTTTATAATCTCAAAATTGATTTTAGGTTTAATTTTTTTTACTTTTTCGGTAAAATAGTTTATAATTAAATGTTTTATTATCTTAAAATTGCTTTTATATTCATTTTTTTTAGATTTTTGATTAAAATAGACTATAATTAAATATCTACCTTGAGAAACGTGAAGAAAAAAGCATTCATTGGTAAGAAAAGTCCATTTATACTCTTTCATTCCTTCAAAAGCATTATTACTCACTTTAAACGGCTTTATAATCTTATAGTTGATTTTAAGTTCAATTTCTTTCAACATTTTTAGTTAAAACAGGTTATAATTGAATGTGTTCCTCATGAAATGTCAAGTAAAAGTCATTCATTAACAAGAAAAGTCCATTTATAGTCACCTATTTTTTCAAAAGCTTTATTACTCACTTTAAGTGATTTTATTATCTCAAAATTGATTTTATGTTCAATTTTTTTTATTTTTAGTTAAAATATATTATAATTGAATGACTAACTCATGAAACATGAAGAAAAAGGTATTCATTACTAAGAAAAGTCCATTTATAGTCACCCATTCCTTCAAAAGCCTTATTACTCGCTTTAAAACTTTTTATAATCTTGTAATTGATCTGAAGTTGAATTTTTTGCATTTTTTGTTTAAACAGACTATAATTGAATGTCTGTTTCATAAGACATGTAGAAAAACTAATTTATTTAGAAGAAAAGTCAATTTATAGCCTTTCATTCCTTTAAAAGCCTTATTACTCGCTTTAAAATGTTTTATAATCTCGTAATTGATTTTAAGTTGAATTCCTTTACATTTTCATTAAAACAGACTATAATTGAATGTCTACCTTGAGAAACATGAAGAAAAAGGTGTTCATTGGCAAGAAAAGTCCATTTACAGTCTCTCATTCCTTCAAAAGCCTTATTACTCGGTTTAACTGATTTTATTATCTCAAAATTGATTTGATGTTCAATTTGTTTTATATTTTTTATCAAAAAAGACTATAATTGAATGCTACCTTGAGAAATGTGAAGAAAAAAGCATTCATTGGCAACAAAAGTCTATTTTTTGTCACCCATTCCTTTAAAAGCCTTATTACTTACTTTAAATAGTTTTATAATCTCAAAATTAATTTTAATTTCAATTTTTTTTACTTTTTTGGTTAAAAAAAATTATAATTGAATGTCTACGTCGAGAAACATGAAGAAAAAGGCATTAATTGATAAGAAAAGATCATTTATTGTCGCTTATTCTTTCAAAGGCCTTATTTCTCATCTATTCTTTCATTAAAACAGACTATAATTGAATGTCTCCCTTGAGAAACGTGTAGAAAAACTCATTTATTTAGAAGAAAAGTCTATTTATAGTCTCCCTTTCTTTCAAGAAGCGTTATTACTCACTTTAAATAGTTTTATAATCTTATAATTGATTTTAAGTTTGTTTTTTTCACATTTTTGTTTAAAACTATAATTGAATGTCTGCTTTGAGAAACTGGAAGAAAAATGCATTCATTGGTGAGAAAAGTCTATTTATAGTCACCCATTCATTTAAAATCCTTATTACTCGCTTTAAATGGTTT
>NW_018399855.1:0-500 GCF_002168275.2 Theobroma umbraticum | reverse complement strand
TAATTGAGTTTCAGTTGAATTTTTTATATTTTTCCTTAAAACAGACTATAATTGAATGTCTACCTTAAGAAACGTGTAGAAAAACCCATTTATTTGGAAGAAATGTTCATTTATATTCTCTCATTCCTTTAAAAGCCTTATTACTCGATTTAAATGGTTTTAATCTCATAATTAATTTTATGTTGAATTTGTTTGCATTCTTGATTAAAACAGACTATAATTGAATGTCTGCCTTGAGAAACATGGAGAAAAATGCATTCATTGTGAATAAAAGTCTATTTATAGTTACCTATTCCTTCAAAAGCCTTATTACTCACTTCAAATGGTTTTATAATCTCAAAATCGATTTTAAGTTCAATTTTTTTTAGATATTTGGTTAAGATAAATTATAATTGAATGTCTACCTCAAGAACAGTAAGGAAAAAGGCTTTCATTGGCAAGAAAAGTTTATTTATTGTCTCCCATTCCTTCAAAAGCCTTATTACTCGCTTTAAATGGTT
>NW_018399854.1:940-1081 GCF_002168275.2 Theobroma umbraticum | reverse complement strand
TCTAAATCCTCTGCATCATTTTCATCAGCAAGAGCTTCCTTTTGCAAGACATTAAATTCATCAAAAACTATATGAATAGATTCTTCAATAGTTAGAGTTCTTTTTTAAAAACTCTATAGGCTTTTGAGTTCAATGCATATC
>NW_018399854.1:440-591 GCF_002168275.2 Theobroma umbraticum | reverse complement strand
AAGTATTTTGGTAGATTGTTTTCACAAAGCATGGTTCTAGCCATTTCTTTTAAACTTCTGTTTTTCCTTTCTACAACTCCATTTTGTTAGAGTGTTATAGGTGCAGAGAAGTTGTGATCTATCCCCTTTTCATTACAAAAATTTTCAAAAT
>NW_018399854.1:286-420 GCF_002168275.2 Theobroma umbraticum | reverse complement strand
CCATGATCACTCCTAATACTAACAATGACAAGTCCTTTTTCATTTTGAACTTTCATATAATGATTCACAAATGCAGGTAATGCATCATTTTTATGAGCAAGGAAGTAAACCCAAGTGTACCTAGAGTAGTCATC
>NW_018399854.1:0-110 GCF_002168275.2 Theobroma umbraticum | reverse complement strand
AATCTGATCATTTTCATATCTAAGTTCAGGTAGTCCTATAACTAGATTTTTTCTTGTCAATTTTGAGATAGTATGCATGCTCACATGTCCAAGTCTCCTATGCCATAACC
>NW_018399853.1:923-1078 GCF_002168275.2 Theobroma umbraticum | reverse complement strand
TTTAAATGGTTTTATAATCTCACAATTGATTTTAAGTTCAATTTTTTTACATTTATGGATAAAATAGACTACAACTGAATGTCAAACTCAAGAAACATGAAGAAAAAAGCATTCCTTGGGAAGAAAAGCACATTTATAGTCTCCTATTTCTTAAA
>NW_018399853.1:722-837 GCF_002168275.2 Theobroma umbraticum | reverse complement strand
TTTTTACATTGTTGGTTAAAACATATTATAATTGAAGGTCTACCATGAGAAACATGAAGAAAAAAGCATTTATTGGCCAGAAAAGTCCATTTATAGTCACTCATTCCTTTAAAAA
>NW_018399853.1:370-496 GCF_002168275.2 Theobroma umbraticum | reverse complement strand
AGTTGAATTTTTTTATATTTTTGGTTAAAACAGACTATAATTGATTGTCTACCTAGAGAAAGGTGAAGAAATAAGCATTCATTAGCAAGAAAAGTCCACTTATAGTCACCCATTCCTTTAAATGCC
>NW_018399853.1:0-121 GCF_002168275.2 Theobroma umbraticum | reverse complement strand
CAAGTGTTTTTAAATTGTTGATTAAAACAGATTATAATTGAAGGTTTACCTTGGTAAACATGAAGAGAAAAGCATTCATTTGCAAGAAAAATCCATTTATAGTCACTCATTCCTTTAAAAG
>NW_018399852.1:3176-3309 GCF_002168275.2 Theobroma umbraticum | reverse complement strand
AAAGTCCATTTATAGTAACCCATTCCTTTAAAAGCCTTATTACTCACTTTCAATGATTTTACAATCTCAAAATTGATTGAAATTTGAATTCTTTGTACATTTTTAGTTAAAATAGATTATAATTGAATGTCAA
>NW_018399852.1:2919-3041 GCF_002168275.2 Theobroma umbraticum | reverse complement strand
ACATATTATAATTGAATGTCTAGCTCTAGAAACGTGAAGAAAAAGACATTCATTGACAAGAGAAGTCCAGCCACCCATTCCTTGAAAAGCCTTGTTATTCACTTGAAATGGTTTTATAATCT
>NW_018399852.1:2619-2806 GCF_002168275.2 Theobroma umbraticum | reverse complement strand
AGAATTGAATGTCTACCTTGAGAAACAAGAAGAAAAAAGTATTCATTGGCAAGAAAAGTCTATATATAGTCACCTATACCTTCAAAAGCCTCATTACTAGCTTTAAATGGTTTTATAATGCCATAATGAATTTTAAGTTGAATTTTTTTATATTTTTGGCTAAAACAGACTACAATTGAATGTCTAC
>NW_018399852.1:2505-2608 GCF_002168275.2 Theobroma umbraticum | reverse complement strand
TGGCTTTATAATCTCAAAATTGATTTTAAGTTGAATTGTTTTACATTTTTGGTTGAAAAAGGCTGGAATTAAATGTTTGCCTTGGGGACAAAACCCAACCATT
>NW_018399852.1:2399-2495 GCF_002168275.2 Theobroma umbraticum | reverse complement strand
TTGAATGTCTACCTTAAGAAACGTGCAGAAAAATGCATTCATTGACAAGAAAAGTCCATTTATAGTCACCCAAACCTTCAAAAAGCCTTATTACTT
>NW_018399852.1:2105-2317 GCF_002168275.2 Theobroma umbraticum | reverse complement strand
AAAGGCATTCATTGACAAGAAAAGTCCATTTATAGTCACCCATACCTTCAAAAGTCCCATTACTCAATTTAAATAGTTTTATAATGCCATACTTGATTTTAAGTTGAATTTTTTTTACATTTTTAGTTAAAACGGACTATACTTGGATGCATACCTCAAGAAACATAAAGAAAAATGCATTTATTGGCAAGAAAAGTCTATTTATAGTCACT
>NW_018399852.1:1831-1911 GCF_002168275.2 Theobroma umbraticum | reverse complement strand
AAAAGCCTTATTACTCACTTTAAATGTTTTTATAATCTCATAATTGATTTAAAGCTCAAATTTTTTTTCTATTTTTTATT
>NW_018399852.1:1723-1821 GCF_002168275.2 Theobroma umbraticum | reverse complement strand
TAAGTTGAATTTTTTTACATTTTTTTGTTAAAACGGACTGCAACTGAATGTCTACATCAGAAAACGTAAAGAAAAAGGCATTCATTAGCAAGAAAAGT
>NW_018399852.1:1511-1697 GCF_002168275.2 Theobroma umbraticum | reverse complement strand
AAGCTTTATTACTCACTTTAAATGGTTTTATAATCTCAAAATTGATTTAAATTTTTTTACCTTGAAAAATGTGAAGAAAAAAGCATTTATTGACAAGAAGAGTCCGTTTAGAGTCACCCATGCCTTCAAACGCTTCATTACTTGCTTTAAATGGTTTTATAATACCATAATTGATTTTAAGTTGAA
>NW_018399852.1:1159-1282 GCF_002168275.2 Theobroma umbraticum | reverse complement strand
TGAATTCTTTGTACATTTTTAGTTAAAATAGATTATAATTGAATGTCAACCTCAGGAAACATGAAGAAGAAGGTTCATTGGTAAGAGAAGTCCATTTATAGTCATCCATTTCTCCAAAAGCCT
>NW_018399852.1:901-1147 GCF_002168275.2 Theobroma umbraticum | reverse complement strand
TAAATGGTTTTATAATCTCATAATTGATTTTAAGTTCAAATTTTTTTACATTTTGGTTAAAAAATATTATAATTGAATGTCTAGCTGAAGAAACGTGGAGAAAAAGACATTCATTGCCAAGAAAAGTCCATTTATAGCCACCTATTCCTTTCAAAGCCTTGTTATTCACTTTAAATGGTTTTATAATCTCACAATTGATTTAAATTTGAATTCTTTGTAGATTTTTGGTTAAAACAAAGTAGAATT
>NW_018399852.1:410-555 GCF_002168275.2 Theobroma umbraticum | reverse complement strand
CTTGGGGAACATGAAGCAAAACCCAACATTTGGCACAAAAAGTCCATTTATAGTTACTCAAGCTTTCAAAAGCCTTATTACTTGCTTTAATTGATTTTATGACCTAATAATTGCTTTCAAAAGCCTTGTAAAAATGACTTTTTTT
>NW_018399852.1:123-303 GCF_002168275.2 Theobroma umbraticum | reverse complement strand
ATACCTTCAAAAAGCCTTAGTACTCACTTTAAATGGTTTACAATGCCATAATTGATTTTAAGATGAATTTTTTTTATTTTTGGTTACAATAGACTACAATTGAATGTCTATCTCAAGAAACGTAACAAAAAAGGCATTCATTGGCAAGAAAAGTCCATTTATAGTCACCTATTCCTTCAA
>NW_018399852.1:0-111 GCF_002168275.2 Theobroma umbraticum | reverse complement strand
TCACTTTAAATTGTTTTCTAGTCTCAAAATTGATTTAAATTTGAATTCTTTGTATACTTTTGGTTAAAATAGATTATAATTGAATGTCAACCTCAAGAAACGTGAAGAAAA
>NW_018399851.1:929-1082 GCF_002168275.2 Theobroma umbraticum | reverse complement strand
TTCTTGCCAATGAATGCTTTTTTCTTCATGTTTCTCAAGGTAGGCATTCAATTCAGTTTGTTTTAACCAAAAACGTACAAAGAATATAAATTTAAATCTATTTTTAGATTATAAAACCATTTAAAGTGAGTAATAAGGCTTTTGAAGGAATGG
>NW_018399851.1:577-919 GCF_002168275.2 Theobroma umbraticum | reverse complement strand
ATGGACTTTTCTTGCCAATGAATGCTTTTTTCTTTATGTTTCTCAAGGTAGATAGTCAATTCAGTTTGTTTTAACTATAAATGTACAAAGAATTCAAATTTAAATCAATTATGAGTTTATAAAACCATTTAAAGTGACTAATAAGGCTTTTGAGGGAATGGGTGACTATAAAGGGACTTTTCTTGCCAATGAATGCCTTTTCCTTTACTTTTCTTGAGGTAGACATCCAATTATAGTCCGTCTTAACTAAAAATGTAAAAAAATTCAACTAAAAATCAATTATGGCAATATAAAACCATTTAATGTGAGTAATAAGGCTTTTGAAGGAATGGGTGACTATAA
>NW_018399851.1:0-162 GCF_002168275.2 Theobroma umbraticum | reverse complement strand
CTTTTCTTGAGGTAGACATCCAATTATAGTCCGTTTTAACCAAAAGAATAAAAACATTTAACATAAAATCAATTATGGCATTATAAAACCATTTAAAGCGAGTAATGACGCTTTTTAAGGTATAGGTGACTGTAAATGAACTTTTCTTGCCAATGCATGCTT
>NW_018399850.1:877-1006 GCF_002168275.2 Theobroma umbraticum | reverse complement strand
AAAAGTCCATTTATAGTCACACATTTATTCCAGAGCCTTATTACCCATTTTAAACGGTTTTATTATCTCAAAATTGATTTCATGTTCAGTTTTTTTTACATTTATGGTTAAGAGAAACTATAATTGAAT
>NW_018399850.1:779-867 GCF_002168275.2 Theobroma umbraticum | reverse complement strand
AGAAATATGAAGAAATAAGTATTCATTGACAAAAAAAAGTGCATTTATAGGCTTCCATTCTTTTAAAAGCCTTATTACTCACTTTAAA
>NW_018399850.1:628-769 GCF_002168275.2 Theobroma umbraticum | reverse complement strand
ATCTGAAAATTGATTTTATGTTCAGTATTTTTAATATTTTTGATTAAAACAGACTATAATTGAATGTATGCCTCGAGAAACGTGTAGAAAAAAATATTCATTGGCAAGAAAAGTTCATTTATAGTCTCTCACTCTTTCAAA
>NW_018399850.1:484-618 GCF_002168275.2 Theobroma umbraticum | reverse complement strand
CTCGTTTTAAATGGCTTTATAATCTCATAATTGATTTTAGGTTCAATTATTTTACATTATTGGTTAAAAAAGATTATAATTGAATGTCTACCTCGAGAAATATGAAGAAAAAAGTATTTATTGGCAAGAAAAGT
>NW_018399850.1:285-455 GCF_002168275.2 Theobroma umbraticum | reverse complement strand
ACTTTCTTTAAAAGGTTTTATATTCTCAAATATGGTCTTAAGTTCAAATTTTCTACATTTTTGATTAAAACAGATTACAATTGAATGTGTACCTCATGACACGTAGAGAAAAAGGCATTCATTGGCAAGAAAAGTTCACTTATAGTCACCCATTCCTTCAAAAGCCTTAT
>NW_018399850.1:142-271 GCF_002168275.2 Theobroma umbraticum | reverse complement strand
GGTTTTATAATCTCATAATTGATTTTAAGTTGAATTTTTTACATTTTTCATTAAGACGGACCATAATTGAATCGCTGCCTCAAGAAACATGTAGAAAAACCCATTTATTTGGAAGAAAAGTCCATTTAT
>NW_018399850.1:0-113 GCF_002168275.2 Theobroma umbraticum | reverse complement strand
CTTTAAATAGTTTTATAATCTGATAATTGATTTTAAGTCGAAATTTTTACATTTTTTTTAAAACAGACTATAATTGAATGCTTGTCTCAGAAAATGTGTAGAAAAACCCATTT
>NW_018399849.1:2337-2482 GCF_002168275.2 Theobroma umbraticum | reverse complement strand
TAGTAATATGGCTTTTGAAGGAAAGGGTTACTATAAATGGACTTTTCTTATCAAATAATACTTTTTTCTTCATGTTTCTCGTGGTAAATATTCAATTATAGTTTGTTTTAATAAAAAATGTAAAAAAATTAAACCTTTAATCAAT
>NW_018399849.1:2083-2327 GCF_002168275.2 Theobroma umbraticum | reverse complement strand
GAAAACCATTTAAAATGAGTAATAAGGCTTTTGAAGGAATGACAGGCTATAAATAGACTTTTCTTGCTAATGAATACTTTTTTCTTCACTTTTCTCATGGCAGACAATCAATTATAGTCTATTTTAAAAAAAATATTAAAAAATTGAACTTAAAATTAATTAAGAGCTTATAAAACAATTTAGAACGAGTAAAAAGGCTGTCGGAGGATTGGGAAGCTATAAATAGACTTTTGTTATCAATGAA
>NW_018399849.1:1959-2073 GCF_002168275.2 Theobroma umbraticum | reverse complement strand
TTCATGGTTCTCGAGGCAGACATTCAATTATAGCTTGTTTTAACAAACAATATAAAAAATTTCAACTCAAAATCAATTATTAGATTATAAACTATTTAAAGCGAGTAATAAGAC
>NW_018399849.1:1408-1537 GCF_002168275.2 Theobroma umbraticum | reverse complement strand
GAAGGAATGAGAGGCTATAAATAGACTTTTCTTACCAATGAATGCCTTTTTCTTGACATTTATCAATGTAAACTCTTAATTATAGCCTATTTTAACAAAAAATGTAAAAATATTCAACTTAAAATCAAT
>NW_018399849.1:918-1085 GCF_002168275.2 Theobroma umbraticum | reverse complement strand
AAAAAATTCAACTTAAAATCAATTATTATATTAGAAAACCTCTTAAAATGAGTAACAAGGCTTTTGAAGGAATAAGAGGCTATAAATAGACTTTTCTTATCAATTAATACTTTTTTCTTCATGATTATAAAGACAGACATTCAATTATAGTATATTTTAGCAAAAAA
>NW_018399849.1:525-657 GCF_002168275.2 Theobroma umbraticum | reverse complement strand
CATTCAAAGTGTGTAATAAGGCTTTTGAAGGAATAGGTGACTATAAATTAACTTGTCTTGATAATGAATACTTTTTCCTTCACAATTCTCGATATAGATATTCAATTACTGTCTGTTTAATCAAAAAAAAAA
>NW_018399849.1:0-122 GCF_002168275.2 Theobroma umbraticum | reverse complement strand
CATTTTTTTTCTTGGTTCTTGAGGTAGACATTCAATTATAGCCTGTTTCAACAAAAAAGGTAAAAAAATTCAACTTAAAATTAATTATGAGACTAGAAAACCATTTAAAGAGAGTAATAAGG
>NW_018399848.1:11478-11629 GCF_002168275.2 Theobroma umbraticum | reverse complement strand
TGAGTTTATAAAACAATTTAAAACGAGTAATAAGGCTTTTCAAGGAATTGGTGAGTATAAATGGATTTTTCTTGTCAACAAATACATTTTTCTTCATGTTTCTCTAAGTAAATTTTCAATTATAGTTTGTTTTAACTAAAAATATAAAAAA
>NW_018399848.1:11129-11287 GCF_002168275.2 Theobroma umbraticum | reverse complement strand
AAGGAATAGGTGGCTATACATAGACTTTTCCTACAAATGAATGCCTTTTTCATCTTGTTTCTTGAGGTAAACATTCAATTATAGTCTGTTCTAACAAAAAATGCAAAAAAATTCAACTTAAAATCATTTATGAGATTATAAAACAACTTAAAGCAAGT
>NW_018399848.1:10779-10898 GCF_002168275.2 Theobroma umbraticum | reverse complement strand
TTTAAAGCGAGTAATAAAGCTTTTTAAGGTATAGGTGACTATCAATAGACTTTTTTTGCCAATAAATGCCTTTTTCTTTACATTTCTCAAGGTAAACAATAAATTATGGTCTGTTTTAA
>NW_018399848.1:10436-10656 GCF_002168275.2 Theobroma umbraticum | reverse complement strand
GTGACTATAAATGGACTTTTCTTAACAATGAATGGCTTTTTCTTAATGTTACTCAAGGTAGACGTTCTATTATATTTTGTTTTAATCAAAAATTTAAAAAAATTCAACTTAAAATTCATTATGAGATTATAAAATAATTTAAAACGAGTAATAACACTTTTGAAGGAATGAGTGACTATAAAGAGATTTTTCTTGTCAACGAATGCGTTTTTCTTCATGT
>NW_018399848.1:10338-10426 GCF_002168275.2 Theobroma umbraticum | reverse complement strand
AGACATTGAATTATAGTCTGTTTTAACCAAAAATTTTAAAAAATTCAATTTAAAATTAATTGTGAGATTATAAAATAATTTAAAGCGA
>NW_018399848.1:10213-10328 GCF_002168275.2 Theobroma umbraticum | reverse complement strand
TTTTGAAGGAATGAGTGACTATAAAAAGACTTTTTTTTCTAATAGATGCTTTTTGCTTCACGTTTCTTGAAGTAGACATTCAATTATAGTATGTTTTAACCAAAAATGTAAAAAA
>NW_018399848.1:10020-10113 GCF_002168275.2 Theobroma umbraticum | reverse complement strand
TTTTGAAGGAATGGGTGACTATAAATGGACTTTTTTTCTCAATGAATAGCTTTTCTAAATGTTTCTCAAGTTAGACATTCAATTATAGTCTGT
>NW_018399848.1:9912-10010 GCF_002168275.2 Theobroma umbraticum | reverse complement strand
AATGTAAAAAAATTAAACTTAAAATTAATTATGCTATTATAAAATAATTTAAAGCGAGCAATAACACTTTTGAACGAATGGGTGACTATAAATAGACT
>NW_018399848.1:9797-9902 GCF_002168275.2 Theobroma umbraticum | reverse complement strand
ATGAATGCTTTTTCTTCACGTTTTTCTAAGTAGACATTGAATTATAGTATGTTTTAGCCAAAGTGTAAAAATATTTAACTTAAAATCAATTATGAGATTATAAAA
>NW_018399848.1:9670-9787 GCF_002168275.2 Theobroma umbraticum | reverse complement strand
CGAGTAATAAGGCTTTTGAAGGAATAGGTCACTATAAAGAGACTTTTTTTGCCAGCGAATGCCTTTTTGTTCACATTTGTCTAAGTAGACATTTAATTATAGTTTGTTTTAACAAAA
>NW_018399848.1:9049-9404 GCF_002168275.2 Theobroma umbraticum | reverse complement strand
AATTCAACATAAAATCAATTATGAGATTATAAAATAATTTAAAGCGAGTAATAACACTTATGAAGGAATGGCTGACTATAAATGGACTTTTTTTGTCAATGAATGCATTTTTCTTCATTTTGTCAAGGTAAGCATTCAATTATAGTCTGTTTTATCCAAAAATATAAAAAATTTCAAATTAAAATCACTTGTGAGATTATAAAACAATTTAGAGTGAGTAATAAGGCTTTTGAAGGACTGGATGACTATAAATGGACTTTTTTTCTCAATGAATGGCTTTTATACAATTTTCCTATGGTAGACATTCAAATATTGTCTGTTTTAACAAAAAATGTAAAAAAATTCAACTTAAAAT
>NW_018399848.1:8876-9039 GCF_002168275.2 Theobroma umbraticum | reverse complement strand
TTTATAAAACAATTTAAAACGAGTAATAAGGCTTTTCAAGGAATGAGTGACTATAAATGGATTTTTCTTGCCAACAAATGCATTTTTCTTCAAGTTTCTCTAAGTAGATTTTCAATTATAGTCTATTTTAACTTAAAATATAAAAAAATTCACCTTAAAATCA
>NW_018399848.1:8682-8866 GCF_002168275.2 Theobroma umbraticum | reverse complement strand
TATAAAACAATTTAAAGCGAGTAATAAAGTTTTCGAAGGAGTAGGTGACTCTAAATGAGCTTTTCTTGCCAATAAATACCTCTTTCTACATGTTTTCTAAGACAAACATTCAATTATAGTTGGTTTTAAAGAAAAATTTAAAAAAACTCAACTTAAAATTAATTATGAGTTTATAAAATCATTT
>NW_018399848.1:8561-8671 GCF_002168275.2 Theobroma umbraticum | reverse complement strand
TAAGGCTTTTGAAGGAATTGGTGGCTGTACATAGACTTTTCCTACAAATGAATGTCTTTTCTTCATGTTTCTTGAGGTAGACATTCAATTATAGTCTGTTTTAACAAAAA
>NW_018399848.1:8345-8461 GCF_002168275.2 Theobroma umbraticum | reverse complement strand
TATAAAGGGACTTTTCTTGCCAGCGAATGCGTTTTTGTTCACATTTGTCTAAGTCGACATTTAATTATAGTTTGTTTTAACAAAAAATGTAAAAAAAGTCAACTTAAAATCAATTA
>NW_018399848.1:7865-7956 GCF_002168275.2 Theobroma umbraticum | reverse complement strand
TTTATCCAAAAATATAAAAAATGTCAAATTAAAATTACTTATGAGATTATAAAATAATTTAAATCTAGTAATAAGGCTTTTGAAGGAATGG
>NW_018399848.1:7768-7855 GCF_002168275.2 Theobroma umbraticum | reverse complement strand
ATGGACTTTTTTTCTCAATGAATAGCTTTTCTACAAGTTTCCTATGGGAGACATTCAATTATTATCTGTTTTAACAAAAAATGTAAA
>NW_018399848.1:7650-7745 GCF_002168275.2 Theobroma umbraticum | reverse complement strand
TGAGTTTATAAAACAATTTAAAACGAGTAATAAGGCTTTTCAAGGAATTGGTGACTATAAATGGATTTTTCTTGCCAACAAATGCATTTTTCTTC
>NW_018399848.1:7572-7640 GCF_002168275.2 Theobroma umbraticum | reverse complement strand
AAGTAGATTTTCAATTATAGTCTATTTTAACAAAAAATATAAAAAAAATTCAATTTAAAATCAATTAT
>NW_018399848.1:7473-7562 GCF_002168275.2 Theobroma umbraticum | reverse complement strand
AACAATTTAAAGTGAGTAATAAAGCTTTTGAAGGAGTAGGTGACTCTAAATGGTTTTTTCTTGTCAATAAATACCTTTTTCTACATGTT
>NW_018399848.1:7244-7463 GCF_002168275.2 Theobroma umbraticum | reverse complement strand
GACATTCAATTATAGTCAGTTTTAATGAAAAATTTAAAAAACCTCAACTTAAAATTAATTATGAGTTTGCAAAACCATTTAAAGCAAGTAATAAGGCTTTTGAAGGAATTGGTGGCTGTACATAGACTTTTCCTTCAAATGAATGCCTTTTTCTTCATGTTTCTGGAGGTAGACATTCAATTATAGTCTATTTTAACAAAAAATGTAAAAAAATTCAAC
>NW_018399848.1:6840-7047 GCF_002168275.2 Theobroma umbraticum | reverse complement strand
TGGGTGACTATAATGGGACTTTTCTTGCCAACGAATGAGTTTTTTTTCACGTTTTTCTAAGTAGACATTTAATTATAGTCTATTTTAAAAAAAATGTAAAAAAATTTAACTTAAAATAAATTATAAGACTATAAAACCATTTAAATCGAGTAATAAGGCTTTCGAAGGAATGGGTGATTCTAAATCGACTTTTCTTCTCAATGAATG
>NW_018399848.1:6730-6830 GCF_002168275.2 Theobroma umbraticum | reverse complement strand
CACATTTCTTGAGGCAAGCATTCAATTATAGTCTGTTTTAATCAAAAATATAAAATAATTTAATTTAAAATCAATTATGAGTTTATATAACCATTTAAAG
>NW_018399848.1:6583-6720 GCF_002168275.2 Theobroma umbraticum | reverse complement strand
GGCTTTTGAAGGTATAGGTGACTATAAATAGACTTTTTTGCCAATGAATGCCTTTTTCTTTACATTTCTCAAGGTAAACATTAAATTATGGTCTGTTTTAATCAAAAATGTAAAAAAAATTCAACTTAAAATCAATT
>NW_018399848.1:6421-6573 GCF_002168275.2 Theobroma umbraticum | reverse complement strand
AAAACCATTTAAAGCGAGTAATACGGCTTTTGAAGAAATGAGTGACTATAAATGGACTTTTCTGGACAAGGAATGGCTTTTTCTTAATGTTTCTCGAAGTAGACATTCTATTATAGTCTGTTTTAATCAAAAATTTAAAAAAATTCAACTTA
>NW_018399848.1:6202-6321 GCF_002168275.2 Theobroma umbraticum | reverse complement strand
AGGAATGGGTGACTATAAATGGATTTTTCTTGCCAACAAATGCATTTTTCTTCATGTTTTTCTCAGTAGATTTTTAATTATAGTCTGTTTTAACTAAAAATATAAAAAAATTCAATTTA
>NW_018399848.1:6076-6192 GCF_002168275.2 Theobroma umbraticum | reverse complement strand
TGAGATCATAAAATAATTTAAAGTGAGTAATAAGGCTTTTGAAGGAATAGGTGACTCTAAATGGTTTTTCTTGTCAATAAATACCTTTTTCTACATGTTTCCTAAGACAAGCATTC
>NW_018399848.1:5943-6066 GCF_002168275.2 Theobroma umbraticum | reverse complement strand
AGTTTTAATGAAAAATTTAAAAAAACTCAACTTAAAATTAATTATGAGTTTGTAAAACCATTTAGAGCAAGTAATAAGGCTTTTGAAGGAATTGGTGGCTGTACATAGACTTTTCCTACAAAT
>NW_018399848.1:5519-5786 GCF_002168275.2 Theobroma umbraticum | reverse complement strand
TAAAATCATTTATGAGATTATAAAACAATTTAAAGCAAGTAATAAGACTTTTGAGGGAATGGGTGACTATAATGGGACTTTTCTTGCCAACGAATAAGTTTTTTTTCACGTTTCTTTAAGTAGACATTTAATTATAGTCTGTTTTAATCCAAAATGTAAAAAAATTTAACTTAAAATAAATTATAAGATTATAAAACCATTTAAATCGAGTAATAAGGCTTTTAAAGGAATGGGTGATTCTAAATCGACTTTTCTTCTCAATGAATG
>NW_018399848.1:5409-5509 GCF_002168275.2 Theobroma umbraticum | reverse complement strand
CACATTTCTTGAGGCAAGCATTCAATTATAGTCTGTTTTAATAAAAAATAAAAAAAAATTTAATTTAAAATCAATTATGAGTTTATATAACCATTTAAAG
>NW_018399848.1:5279-5399 GCF_002168275.2 Theobroma umbraticum | reverse complement strand
GGCTTTTGAAGGTATAGGTGACTATAAATAGACTTTTTTGCCAACGAATGCCTTTTTCTTTACATTACTCAAGGTAAACATTAAATTACGGTCTGTTTTAATCAAAAATGTAAAACAATT
>NW_018399848.1:5101-5269 GCF_002168275.2 Theobroma umbraticum | reverse complement strand
TCAATTATGAAATTATAAAACCATTTAAAACGAGTAATACGGCTTTTGAAGAAATGAGTGACTATAAACGGACTTTTCTGGACAAGGAATGGCTTTTTCTTAATGTGTCTCGAGGTAGACATTCTATTATAGTCTGTTTTAATCAAAAATTTAAAAAAATTCAACTTA
>NW_018399848.1:4853-4965 GCF_002168275.2 Theobroma umbraticum | reverse complement strand
TTTGAAGGAATGGGTGACTATAAAGAGATTTTTCTTGCCAACGAATGCGTTTTTCTTCATGTTTCTCTAAGTAGACAATGAATTATAGTCTGTTTTAATCAAAAATGTAAAA
>NW_018399848.1:4643-4753 GCF_002168275.2 Theobroma umbraticum | reverse complement strand
GAGCAAGTAATAAGGCTTTTGAAGGAATGGGTGGCTATACATAGACTTTTCCTATAAATGAATGCCTTTTTCTTCATATTTCTTAAGGTAGACATTCAATTATAGTCTGT
>NW_018399848.1:4447-4633 GCF_002168275.2 Theobroma umbraticum | reverse complement strand
AATGTAAAAAAATTCAACTTAAAATCATTTATGAGATTATAAAATAATTTAAAGCAAGTAATAAGATTTTTAAGGAATGGGCGACTATAATGGGACTTTTCTTTCCAACGAATGAGTTTTTTTTCATGTTTTTCTACGTAGACATTTAATTATAGTTTGTTTTAATCAAAAATGTAAAAAAATTTA
>NW_018399848.1:3605-3906 GCF_002168275.2 Theobroma umbraticum | reverse complement strand
ATGTTTCTCGAGGTAAACATTCCATTATAGTCTATTTTAATCAAAAATTTAAAAGAATTCAACTTAAAATTAATTAAGAGATTATAAAATAATTTATAGCGAGTAATAATACTTTTGAAGGAATGGGTGACTATAAAGAGATTTTTCTTGCCAACGAATGCGTTTTTGTTCATGTTTCTCTAAGTAGACTTTGAATTATAGTCTGTTTTAACCAAAAATGTAAAAAAATTTATTTTAAAATCAATTATGAGATTGTAAAACAATTTAAAGTTAGTAATAAGGCTTTTGAAGGAATGGGTGA
>NW_018399848.1:3342-3595 GCF_002168275.2 Theobroma umbraticum | reverse complement strand
ACTTTTCTTGACAACGAATGCATTTTTCTCTACGTTTCTCTAAGTAGACACTGAATTATAGTCTGTTTTAGTAAAAAAAGTAAAAAAATATAGCTTAAAATCAATTATGAGTTTAAAAAATAATTTAAAGCGAATAATAAGGCTTTTGAAGGAATGGATGACTATAAAGGGACTTTTTTTGACAACGAATGCGTTTTTCTTCACGTTTCTCTAAATAGACATTGAATTATAGTCTATTTTAGTAAAAAATATA
>NW_018399848.1:2933-3035 GCF_002168275.2 Theobroma umbraticum | reverse complement strand
TCTCTAAGTAGACATTGAATTATAGTCTGTTTTAACAAAAAATATAAAAAAATTCAACTCAAATCAATAATGAGATTATAAAATAATTTAAAACGAGTAATA
>NW_018399848.1:2779-2923 GCF_002168275.2 Theobroma umbraticum | reverse complement strand
AGGAATGGGTGACTATAAAGGTACTTTTCTTGTCAACGAATGCATTTTTCTTCACATTTCCCTAAGTAGACGTTGAATTATAGTCTATTTTAACAAAAAATATAAAAAAAAATTCAACTTAAAATCGATTATGAGATTATAAAA
>NW_018399848.1:2603-2769 GCF_002168275.2 Theobroma umbraticum | reverse complement strand
CGATTAATAAGGCTTTTAAAAGAATGGGTGACTATAAATTAACTTTTCCTCTCAATAAAAGGCTTTTTCTACACGTTTCTCGAGGCAAGCATTCAATTATAGTCTGTTTGAGTGAAAAATGTAAAAACATTTAACTTAAAATCAATTATGAGATTATAAAACAATT
>NW_018399848.1:2153-2328 GCF_002168275.2 Theobroma umbraticum | reverse complement strand
ATTCAATTATAGTCTGTTTTAATAAAAGATGTAAAAAAATTCAACTTAAAATCATTTATGAGATTATAATATAATTTAAAGCAAGTAATAAAACTTTTAAAGGAATTAGTGACTATAATGGCACTTTTCTTGCCAACGAATGCGTTTCTCTTCATGTTTCTCTAAGTAGACATTT
>NW_018399848.1:1951-2138 GCF_002168275.2 Theobroma umbraticum | reverse complement strand
TAACTAAAAATATAAAAAAATCTAACTTAAAATAAATTATAAGATTATAAAACCTTTTAAAGCGAGTAATAAGGCTTTCGAAGGAATAGATAACTCTAAATGGACTTTTCTTCTCAATGAATGACTTTTTCTCCACGTTTCTCGAGGGACGCAATCAATTATAGTCTGTTTTAGTAAAAAATGTAAA
>NW_018399848.1:1653-1793 GCF_002168275.2 Theobroma umbraticum | reverse complement strand
ATAAATGAACTTTTCTTACCAATGAATGCCTTTTTCTTTATGTTTCTCAAGGTAAACATTCAATTACAATTTGTTTTAACCAAAAATATAAAAAAATTTAATTTCAAATCAATTATGAGCTTATAAGAAATTTAAAGCGA
>NW_018399848.1:1433-1639 GCF_002168275.2 Theobroma umbraticum | reverse complement strand
TTATCCAAAAATGTAAAAAAATTCAATTTAAAATCAATTATGAGATTATAAAACAATATAAAGCGAGTAATAAGGCTTTCGAAGGAATGAGTGACGATAAATGGACTTTTCTTCTTAATGAATGGCTTTTCTACGCATTTCCTATAGTAGGCATTTAATTATTGTCTGTTTTAACAAAAAATGTAAAAAAATTCAACTTAAAATCA
>NW_018399848.1:814-1000 GCF_002168275.2 Theobroma umbraticum | reverse complement strand
ATTATAGTCTATTTTAATCAAAAATATAAAAAAATTTAACTTAAAATTAATTATTAGTTTATAAAACAATTTAAAACGAGTAATAAGGCTTTCCAAGGAATAGGTGATTATAAATGGACTTCTCTTTCTAAAAAATGTATTTTTCTTCATGTTTATCTAAGTAGATATTCAATTATAGTCTGTTTT
>NW_018399848.1:171-360 GCF_002168275.2 Theobroma umbraticum | reverse complement strand
TAATTATGAGGTTATAAAACAATTTAAAGCGAGTAATGAGGCTTTTGAAGGAATGAGTGACTCTAAATGGACTTTTTTTCTTAATGAATGGCTTTTTCTGTAAGTTTCTTGAGGCAAGCATTCAATTATAGTCTTTTTTAATAAAAAATATAAAAAAATTCTTCTTAAAATCAATTATGAGTTTATATA
>NW_018399848.1:0-161 GCF_002168275.2 Theobroma umbraticum | reverse complement strand
ACGAGTAATAAGGCTTTTGAAGGTATAGGTGACTATAAATAGACTTTTTTAATCAATGAATGCTTTTTTCTTCACGTTTCTCGAGGTAAACATTCAATTATGGTCTATTTTAACCAAAAATGTAAAAACATTAAACATAAAATCAATTATGAGACTATAAA
>NW_018399847.1:1698-1828 GCF_002168275.2 Theobroma umbraticum | reverse complement strand
TCATTCCTTCAACTATAAATGTAATGACAAATGAAATGATCCCTAAGCCAAGGCTTGAATGGACTGAAGCTAAAACCAAAAAGGTTCAGACTAACTTCAAGGAAATAAACACTTTACATTGTGCCTTAAC
>NW_018399847.1:1314-1442 GCF_002168275.2 Theobroma umbraticum | reverse complement strand
AAACTCAGTCAGCTAGGCAAACCAATTCCTGAACATGAAATTGTCAAAAGACTATTTAGAAGCCTACCAAAAAATTGAAAGCCAAAAGTGACTACCATCCGAGAAGCCAAGGACTTAAATGTCATCAC
>NW_018399847.1:1033-1224 GCF_002168275.2 Theobroma umbraticum | reverse complement strand
AGAATTGAAAAATTTATCTTGTGATGATGATGAAGAATTAGCTATGGTAGCAAAAAGATTTAGAAAACTTATGGGACAAAGAGACAGAAAATTGGCTAAAAAAGGATACAAAAGAGATCGAGGTTCTTCTTGGAGAGCCAGAAATAAAAATGAGTCCAATAAGAAGGAGGAGCTTATATGCTTTGAATGCA
>NW_018399847.1:541-817 GCF_002168275.2 Theobroma umbraticum | reverse complement strand
TTTGAAAAACTTGCATCAAAATACAAGGCTTTGAAAAGAAAGACCTCATCTATTAAGAATGATTTAGAAAAGCTAAATCATGATTTTTTCTCTATTCTAGAATAAAGAAATTTACTTCAAATTGAACTTAAACACTCAAAAATAGATTATAAAATATTGAGATTGGAATTAAAAGATAGGACTGAAGCTTTGCAAAAAGCTATTGATGAAAATACTGCACTTAAGAATGCAAGAAATGAAACACTAAAAAGAAACACATATTTCAAGAAAAAATTT
>NW_018399847.1:241-359 GCF_002168275.2 Theobroma umbraticum | reverse complement strand
CTAACCTTCAAGGACCCATCAAGGTATGGGTACCGATTAAGAAAAATTAAAAATTTGTCTTACAGGTTGAGCTTAATAGAAAAGACACATGCTCAAGAGCTCAACTGAAGGAGAAGCA
>NW_018399847.1:0-169 GCF_002168275.2 Theobroma umbraticum | reverse complement strand
AAAATGGGTGATCTCTATGCTAAAAGCCTTTTGTTTGTTTAAATGAGATTTTTCTTATTTATTGAATGTTTCATTAATTTAGCTTGATTTGTAAAATTGCTTGCTTTTCTTAATCAAAAACTTTGGTTGCCTATTCTTGCTTCAATATTAAGTGCAAATTTCTTTGAGC
>NW_018399846.1:2438-2536 GCF_002168275.2 Theobroma umbraticum | reverse complement strand
TCAAGAAACATGAAGAAACAAGCATTCATTGATAAGAAAAGTTCATTTAGAGTCGCTCATTTCTTCAAAAATTTTATTACTCGCATTAAATGGTTTTA
>NW_018399846.1:2275-2428 GCF_002168275.2 Theobroma umbraticum | reverse complement strand
ATTGATTTTAAGTTTACTTTTTTTACATTTTTTATTAAAAAAGACTATAATTGAATATCTACCTTGAGAAACGTGAAGAAACAAGAATTTATTGACAAAAAAAGTTCATTTAGAGTCACCGATTCTTTCAAAAAGCTTATTACTCGCTTTAAA
>NW_018399846.1:2126-2252 GCF_002168275.2 Theobroma umbraticum | reverse complement strand
TTTTAAGTTGAATTGTTTTATAGTTTTGACTAAAACATATTATAATTGAATGTTTACCTCGAGAAACATGAAGAAATAAGCATTCATTGACAAGAAAAATCCATTTAGAGTCATCCATTCCTTCAA
>NW_018399846.1:1883-1998 GCF_002168275.2 Theobroma umbraticum | reverse complement strand
CTTCAAAAGGTTTATTACTCGCTTTAAATAGTTTTATAATCTCATAATTTGATTGTAAGTTATTTTTTTACATTTTTTATTAAAACATACTATAATTGAATGTCTACCTTGAGAA
>NW_018399846.1:1336-1466 GCF_002168275.2 Theobroma umbraticum | reverse complement strand
GAATGTTTACCTCGAGAAACGTGAAGAAACAAGCATTCATTGATAAGAAAAGTTAATTTAGAGTCGCTCATTTCTCCAAAAACTTTATTACTCGCATTAAATGGTTTTATAATCTCATAATTGATTTTAA
>NW_018399846.1:1110-1199 GCF_002168275.2 Theobroma umbraticum | reverse complement strand
AGAAACGTGAAGAAACAAGTATTCATTGACAAGAAAAGTCTATTTAGAGTCACCGATTTTTTCAAAAAGCTTATTACTTGCTTTAAATA
>NW_018399846.1:997-1100 GCF_002168275.2 Theobroma umbraticum | reverse complement strand
AAGAAAAGTCCATTTAGAGTCACCTATTCCTACAAAAGGCTTATTTCTAGCTTTAAATAGTTTTATAGTCTCATAATTGATTTTAAGTTAAATTTTTTTATAT
>NW_018399846.1:678-792 GCF_002168275.2 Theobroma umbraticum | reverse complement strand
TATTCCTTCAAAAGGTTTATTACTCATTTTAAATAGTTTTATAATCTCATAATTTGATTATACGTTGAATTTTTTTACATTTTTGATTAAAACATACTATAATTGAATGTCTAC
>NW_018399846.1:356-471 GCF_002168275.2 Theobroma umbraticum | reverse complement strand
AAATAGTTTTATAATCTCATAATTGATTTTAAGTTGAATTATTTTACATTTTTTTTTAAAACAGACTATAATTGATTGTCTACCTCAGGAAACGTGTGGAAATAAGCATTCATTG
>NW_018399846.1:0-145 GCF_002168275.2 Theobroma umbraticum | reverse complement strand
TTTAAATAGTTTTATAATCTCATAATTGATTTTAAGTTGAATTATTGTATATGTTTTATTAAAACAGACTATAATTGATTGTCTAGCTCAGGAAACGTGTAGAAACAAGCATTTATTGACAAGAAAAGTCCATTTAGAGTCACCC
>NW_018399845.1:2358-2489 GCF_002168275.2 Theobroma umbraticum | reverse complement strand
CTTTCGAAGGCATGGGTGACTAGAAATGGACTTTTCTTACCAATAGATATCTTTCTCTTTACATTTCTCAAGGCAGGCATTCAATTATAATCTGTTTTAATAAAAAATATAAAAAAACTCAAATTAAAATC
>NW_018399845.1:2026-2157 GCF_002168275.2 Theobroma umbraticum | reverse complement strand
ATGTTTCTCGAGATAAACATACAATTATAATCTATTTTAATAATAAATATAAAATAGTTCAACTTAAAATTAATTATAAAATTAAAAAATTATTTAAAGCGAGTAATAAGGCTTTCGAAAGCATGGGTGAT
>NW_018399845.1:1596-1772 GCF_002168275.2 Theobroma umbraticum | reverse complement strand
ACTTAAAACTAATTATGAGATTAAAAAACTATGTAAAGCAAGTAATAAGGCTTTTAAAGGCATGAATATCTTTTTCTTCATGTTTCTCGAGCCAGATATTCAATTATAATCCGTTTTAATATAAAATATATAAAAATTCAAATTAAAATCAATTCTGAGGTTATAAAATCATTTAA
>NW_018399845.1:1225-1378 GCF_002168275.2 Theobroma umbraticum | reverse complement strand
AAGGCGAGTAATAAGGCTTTCGAAGGCATGGGTGATTATAAATGAACTTATCCCGCCAATGGATATCATTTTGTTTATGTTTTTTGAGGCAGACATTTAATTATAATTTGTATTAATAAAAAATAGAAAAAAGTTTAACTGAAAACCAATTAT
>NW_018399845.1:1083-1215 GCF_002168275.2 Theobroma umbraticum | reverse complement strand
TTCCTGAGGTAAACATTCAATTATAATATGTTTTAATACAAAATATAAAACAATTCAAATTACATTCAATTATGAGGCTATAAAATCAGTTAAAGCAAGTAATAAGGCTTTCGAAAACATGGGTGACTATAA
>NW_018399845.1:814-938 GCF_002168275.2 Theobroma umbraticum | reverse complement strand
GCATGGGTGACTAGAAATGGACTTTTCTTACCAATGGATATCTTTTTCTTCACGCTTTCCAAGGCAGACGTTTAATTATAATCTATTTTAATAAAAAATATAAAAAAATTCAAATTAAAATCAA
>NW_018399845.1:303-387 GCF_002168275.2 Theobroma umbraticum | reverse complement strand
AAATACAGAAAAATTCAAATTAAAATCAATTATGAGGTTATAAAATCATTTAAAACGAAGAATAAAACTTTTGAAGGCATGGGT
>NW_018399845.1:163-293 GCF_002168275.2 Theobroma umbraticum | reverse complement strand
GGACTTTTCTTGCTAATGGATATGTTTTTCTTCATGTTTCTCGAGGCAAACATTCAATTTTAATCTGTTTTAATAAGAAATTTTAAAAAATCCAAATTAAAATCATTTATGAGGTTATAAAATCATTTAA
>NW_018399845.1:0-153 GCF_002168275.2 Theobroma umbraticum | reverse complement strand
AAGGCTTTTGAAGGCATCGATGTCTAGTAATAGACTTTTTCTGTCTAATGGATATCTTTTTCTTCTCGTTTCTCAAGGTAAACTTACAATTATAATCTATTTTAATAATAAATATAAAAAATTTCAACTTAAAATTAATTATGAGATTAAAAA
>NW_018399844.1:26142-26597 GCF_002168275.2 Theobroma umbraticum | reverse complement strand
ATGGGCTTTTCTTGCCAATGAATGTGTTTTCTTCATGTTTCCAAAGGTAAACATGCAATTATAATCCGTTTCGAGCATAAATAGAAAATAATTCAACTTAAAATCAATTATGAGATTATAAAACTATTTAAAAGGAGTAATGTTAAGCTTTTGAAAGCTTGGGTGACTATAAAAGGGCTTTTTTTGCCAATGAATGGGTTTTCCTCTGTGCTTCTCGAGGCAAACATTCAATTATAATCTGTGTTAATCAAAAATGTAAAATAATTCAACTTCAAATGAATTATGAGATTATCAAACCATTTGCAGAGAGTAATAAAGCTTTTGAAAGCTTGGGTGACTATAAATTGGCTTTTCTTGGCAATGAATGGGTTTTTTCTCATGCTTCTCGAGGCAAAAATTCAATTATAATTTGTGTTAACTAAAAAGGTAACATAATTCAACTTCAAATCAGTTAT
>NW_018399844.1:25976-26132 GCF_002168275.2 Theobroma umbraticum | reverse complement strand
AACTATTTACAGAGAGCAATAAGGATTTTGAAGGCTTGGGTGACTATAAATGGACTTTTCTTACCAATAAATGTGTGTTCTTCATGTTTTCAAAAGTAAACATTCAATTATAAACTCTTTTACCAAAAAATTGAAAAAAATTCAACTTAAAATCAT
>NW_018399844.1:25840-25966 GCF_002168275.2 Theobroma umbraticum | reverse complement strand
ATAAAACCATTTAAAGAGAGTAATTAGGCTTTCGAAGGCTTTGGTGACTATAAATGCTTTTTTGTTGCCAATGAATGGGTTTTTCTTCAGATTTTCCAAGGAAAACATTCAATTATAATCTGTTTT
>NW_018399844.1:25685-25830 GCF_002168275.2 Theobroma umbraticum | reverse complement strand
ATAAAAATATTCAACTTAAAATCAAATTTGAGGTTATAAAACCATTTAAAGAGAGTAATAACTCTTTCGAAGGCTTGAGCGACTATAAATGGGCTTTTCTTGCCAATGAATGTGTTTTTCTTCATGTTTCCAAGGGTAAACATTC
>NW_018399844.1:25232-25566 GCF_002168275.2 Theobroma umbraticum | reverse complement strand
TTATGAGATTATAAAACTATTTAAAGGGAGTAATATTAGGCTTTTGAAGGCTTGAGTGACTATAAATGGGCTTTTCGTGCCAATGAATAGGTTTTAACCAAAAATGTAAAAAAAAAAACTCAACTGAAAATGAATTATAAGATTATAAAATCATTTAAAGCGAGTAATAAGGCTTTTAAGGGCTTGGGATAATATAAATGGGCTTTTCTTGCCAATGAATTAGTTTTTCTTTACGTTTCTCAAGCCAAACATTCAATTACAGTATGTTTTAGTCAAAATATAATAAAATTCAATTTAATATCAATTTTGCAGTTATAAAACCATTTAAAGAGAG
>NW_018399844.1:24831-24983 GCF_002168275.2 Theobroma umbraticum | reverse complement strand
TGAATGTGTTTTTCTTCATGTTTCCAAAGGTAAACATTCAATTAAAATCTGTTTGGCCAAAAATAGAAAAACATTCAACTTAAAATCAATTATGAGATTATAAAACAGTTTCAAAAGAGTAATTAGGCTTTTGAAGGCATGGGTGACTATAA
>NW_018399844.1:24726-24821 GCF_002168275.2 Theobroma umbraticum | reverse complement strand
CTTGCCAATGAATGACTTTTTCTTCAGGTTTTCCATGGAGAACATTCAATTATAGTCTGTTTTAACTAAAAATATAAACAAATTCAACTTAAAAT
>NW_018399844.1:24481-24626 GCF_002168275.2 Theobroma umbraticum | reverse complement strand
TTTAAAGAGAGTAATATTAAGTTTTTGAAGGCTTGTGTGACTATAAAGGGGCTTCTCTTGTCAGTGAGTGGGTTTTTCCTCATGCTTCTCAAGGCAAACAATCAATTATAATCTGTGTTAACCAAAAATATAAAATAATTCAACT
>NW_018399844.1:24282-24403 GCF_002168275.2 Theobroma umbraticum | reverse complement strand
ATTATAATCTGAGTTAACTAAAAATGAAAAATAATTCAATTTCAAATCAATTATGAGATTATAAAAGCAGTTACAGAGAGTAATAAGGCTTTTGAAGGCTTGGGTGACTATAAATGGGCTT
>NW_018399844.1:24041-24269 GCF_002168275.2 Theobroma umbraticum | reverse complement strand
ATGGGTTTTTCTTCATGTTTCTCAAGGCAAACATTCAATTATAATCTGTTTTAATCAAAAATGTAAAAAAATTAAACCTAAAATCAATTTTAAGGCTATAAAACTTTTTAAAGAGAGTAATAGGGCTTTCGAAGGCTTGGGTGACTATAAATGGGCTTTTCTTGCTATTGAATAGGTTTTTCTTCATGTTTCCCAATGCAAACATTCAATTATAATCTGTTTTAACCA
>NW_018399844.1:23383-23556 GCF_002168275.2 Theobroma umbraticum | reverse complement strand
AGCCAACAATGTAATAAAATTCAACTTAAAATATATTTTACGGTTATAAAACCAATTAAAAGAGTAATAAGGCTTTTGAAGGCTTCGATGACTATCAATGGGATTTTCTTGCCAATGAATATATTTTTCTTCATGTTTTATGTGGCAAACATTCAATTATAATCTATTTTAAT
>NW_018399844.1:22912-23306 GCF_002168275.2 Theobroma umbraticum | reverse complement strand
AGGCTTGGATGACTATAAATGGGATTTTTCTGCCAATGAATGGCCTTTACTTCGGGTTTTCAATGGAAAACATTCAATTATAATCTGTTTTAAATAAAAATATAAAAACATTTAACTTAAAATTACTTATGAGATTATAAAACTATTTAAAGAGAGTAAAAGGGCTTTCGAAGGCTTGGGTGACTATAAATGGGGTTTTTCATGCCTATGAATGGGTTTTTCTTTATGTTTCCAAAGGAAAACATTCAATTATAAAATGTTTTAACTAAAAATGTAAAAAAATTCAACTTAACATCAATTCTGAGATTATAAAACTATTTAAAGAGAGTAATAAGACTTTTGAAGGTTTGAGTGACTATAAATGGTTTTTTCTTGCCAATGAATGTATTTTTTT
>NW_018399844.1:22621-22787 GCF_002168275.2 Theobroma umbraticum | reverse complement strand
TTTGAGGTTATAAAGCCATTTAAAGAGAGTAATAAGGCTTTTGAAGGCTTGGGTCACTATAAATGGACTTTTCTTGCCAGTGAATGGGTTTTTCTTCATGTTTCCCAAGGTAAACATTTAATTATAAACTATTTTAATAAAAAAAATAAAAAAATTCAACTTAAAA
>NW_018399844.1:22299-22611 GCF_002168275.2 Theobroma umbraticum | reverse complement strand
GATTATAAAACTATTTAAATAGAGTAATAAGGCTTTGGATAGCTTGGGTGACTATAAATGGGATTTTCTTCAGGTTTCACATGGAAAACATTCAATTATAATATGTTTTAATCAAAAATATAAAACAACTCAATTTAAAATCAATTTTGGGATTATAAAACCATTTAAAGAGAGTAATAAAGCTTTTGAAGGCTTTAGTGACTATAAATGGGTTTTTCTTGTTAATGAATGGGTTTTTTTTCAGGTATCCCATGAAAAACATTCAATTATAATCTGTTTTAACTAAAATATAAAAAAATTCAACTTAAAATC
>NW_018399844.1:22162-22277 GCF_002168275.2 Theobroma umbraticum | reverse complement strand
TTAAAGAGAGAAATTAGGCTTTTGAAGGCTTGGGTGACTATAAATGGGCTTTTCGTGATAATGAATGGGCTTTTCTTCATGCTTCTCAAGGCAAACATTCAATTATAATCTGTGT
>NW_018399844.1:21957-22152 GCF_002168275.2 Theobroma umbraticum | reverse complement strand
GTAAAATAATTCAACTTCAAATGAATTATGAGACTATAAAATCTTTTAAAGAGAGTAATAAGGTTTTTGAAGGCTTCAGTGACTATAAATGGGCTTTTCTTGCCAATGAATGGATTTTTCTTTAGGTTTCACAAGGAAAACATTCAATTATAATCTGTTTAAATAATAAATATAAAACAATTCAACTTAAAATCA
>NW_018399844.1:21770-21947 GCF_002168275.2 Theobroma umbraticum | reverse complement strand
TATAAAATCATTTAAAGAGAGTAATAATGCGTTTGAATGATTGGGTGACTATAAATGGGCTTTTCTTGTCAATGAATGGGTTTTTCTTCATTTCTCTCAAGGCAAACATTCAATTATAATCTGTGTCAACCAAAAATGTAAAGGAACTCAACTTAAAACCAATTATGAGATTATAAA
>NW_018399844.1:20233-21760 GCF_002168275.2 Theobroma umbraticum | reverse complement strand
GCGAGTAATAAGGGTTTCGAAGGCTTAGGTGACTATAAATGGGCTTTTCTTGAAAATGAATTGGTTTTTCTTCAAGTTTCTTAAGCCAAACATTTAATTACAGTCTTTTAAAGCCAACAATGTAACAAAATTCCACTTAAAATTTATTTGCGATTGTAAAACCATTTAAAGAGAGTAATAAGGCTTTTGAAGGCTTCGGTGAGTATCAGTGGGCTTTTCTTGCCAGTGAATGTGTTTTTCTTCAAGTTTCTTGAGGTAAACATTCAATTATAGTCTATTTTAATAAAAAATACAAAAAAATTAAATTTGAAATCAATTTTAAGGCTATAAAACCGTTTAAAGAGAGTAATAAGGCTTTCAAAGGCTTGGGTGGCCATAAATGGGCTTTTCTTGCCAATGAATGGATATCTCTTCATGTTTTCTAGGGTAAACATTCAATTATAATCTGTTTTAACTAAAAATCTAAAAAAAATTTAACTTAAAATCAATTATGAGATTATAAAACCATTTAAAGAAAGTAATATGGCTTTTGAAGGCTTGAATGACTATAAATGAGATTTTCTTACCAATAAATGGCTTTTACTTCAGGTTTCTCATTGAAAACATTCAATTATAATCTGTTTTAAAAATATAAAAACATTGAACTTAAAATCAATTTTGAGGTTATAAAACTATTTCAAGAGAGAAATAACGCTTTTAAAGGCTTGGGTGACTATAAATAGGCTTTTCTTACCAGTGAATGGGTTTTTCTTCATGTTTCTGCAGGTGAACTATCAATTATAAACTGTTTTAACCAAAAATGTAAAAAAATTCAATGTAAAATCAATTATGAGATTATAAAACCATTTAAATAGAGTAATAAGGCTTTTAAGGGCTTGGGTGACTATAAATGGGCTTTTCTTGCCAATGAATGGGGTTTTATTCAGGTTTCCCAAGGAAAATATTCAATTATAATCTGTTTTAATTAAAAATATAAAAAAATTCAACTTAAAATCAATTTTGAGGTTATAAAACCATTTAAAGAGAGTAATAAGACTTTTGAAGGCTTGGGTGACTATAAATGGTCTTTTTTGCTAATGAATATGCTTTTCTTCATGTTTCCATAGGTAAACATTCAATTACAATCTGTTTTCGCTAAAATATAATAAAATTCAACTTAAAATCAATTCTGAGATTATAAAACCATTTAAAGAGAAAAATTAGGCTTTTGAAGCCTTGGGTGACTATAAATTGGCTTTTTTTGCCAATGAATGGGTTTCTCTTCATGTTTCTTAAGGCAAACATTCAATTATAATCTGTGTTAACCAAAAATATAAAATAATTCAACTTAAAATCAATTATGAGATTATAAAATCATTCAAAGGGAGTAATAAAGTTTTTGAAGGCTTTGGTGACTATAAATGGCCTTTTCTTGTGAATGAATGATTTTTTCTTCAGGTTTCCCATGGAAAACATTCAATTATAATCTGTTGGAATAAAAAATATAAAATAATTCAACTTAAAATCAATTATGAGATTATAAAACCA
>NW_018399844.1:19872-20133 GCF_002168275.2 Theobroma umbraticum | reverse complement strand
AAAAAATATTATAATTGAATGTTTACACTGGGAAACATGAAGAAAAATCCATTCATTGGCAAGAAAAGTCAATTTATAGTCACTCAAGCCTTCAAAATCCTTTTTACTCTATTTAAACGGTTTTATAGCCTTAAAATTGATTTTAAGTTTAATTTTTTTATATTTTTGTTTAAAACAAAATATAATTAGATATTTACCTTAAGAAACATGAAGTAAAACACATTCATTTTCAAGGAAAGCCCATTGATAGTCACCGAAGCC
>NW_018399844.1:19623-19862 GCF_002168275.2 Theobroma umbraticum | reverse complement strand
TTATTACTCCCTTTAAATGGTTTTATAACCGTAAAATAAATTTTAAGCTGAATTTTATTACATTGTTGGCTAAAATAGATTGTAATTGAATGTTTGGCTTCGGGAAACATGAAAAAAAACTAATTCATTGGGAAGGAAAGCCCATTTATAGTCATCTAAGCCTTCGAAACCCTTATTACTCGCTTTAAATAGTTTTATAATCTCATAATTGGTTTTAGGTTGACTTCTTTTACATTTTT
>NW_018399844.1:19466-19598 GCF_002168275.2 Theobroma umbraticum | reverse complement strand
TTTTCCTTGAGAAACATGAAGAAAAACCCATTCATTGGCAAGAAAAGCACATTTCTAGTCACCCAAGCCTTTAAATGCATTATTACTCTCTTTAAATGGTTTTATAACCTCATAATTGATTTTAAGTTGAAT
>NW_018399844.1:19306-19456 GCF_002168275.2 Theobroma umbraticum | reverse complement strand
TTTTTATTAAAACAGATTATAATTGAATGTTTTCCATGAGAAACCTGAAGAAAAAGTCATTCATTGAAAAGCAAAGCCCATTTATAGTCACCAAAGCCTTCAAAAACCTTATTGCTCTCTTTAAATGATTTTATAATCTCATAATTGATT
>NW_018399844.1:19135-19296 GCF_002168275.2 Theobroma umbraticum | reverse complement strand
TTATTTTACATTTTTGGTTAACACAGATTATAATTAAATATTTACCTAAGAAGCATGAAAAAAAACTTATTCATTGGCAAGAAAAGCCCATTTATACTCACCCAAGCCTTCAAAAGCCTAATTTCTCTCTTTAAATGATTTTATAATCTCAGAATTGATTT
>NW_018399844.1:18974-19125 GCF_002168275.2 Theobroma umbraticum | reverse complement strand
TTTTATTATATTTTCAGCCAAAGCATATTATAATTGAATGTTTACTATTGAAAACATGAAGAAAAGCAAAGTCATTGGCAAAAAAGACCATTTATAGTCATCCAAGCCTTCAAAAGTCTTATTACACTCTTTAAATGGTTTTATAACCTCA
>NW_018399844.1:18781-18964 GCF_002168275.2 Theobroma umbraticum | reverse complement strand
TAAGTTAAATTTTTTTATATTTTTAGTTAAAACAAATTATAATTGAATGTTTTCCATGGGAAACCTGATGAAAAACCCATTCATTTGCAAGAAAAACCTAATTATAGTCACCGAAGCCTTTAAAAGCCTTATTACTTTTTTTAAATGGTTTTATAACCTCAAAATTGATTTTAAGTTGAATTT
>NW_018399844.1:18651-18771 GCF_002168275.2 Theobroma umbraticum | reverse complement strand
TTGGTTAAAACATATTATAATTGAATGTTTTCCATGGGAAACCTAATGAAAAGCCCATTCATTGGTAAGAAAAGGCCATTTATAGTCACCCAAGCCTTCAAAAGCCTTATTACTCTATTT
>NW_018399844.1:18484-18641 GCF_002168275.2 Theobroma umbraticum | reverse complement strand
ATAATCTCATAATTGATTTTACGTTGAATTTTTTTACATTTTTGGTTAAAATAGTTTATAATTGAATGTTTACCTTGGGAAACATGATCAAAAATTCATTCACTGGCAGAAAAAGCCCATTTATAGTCACCCAAGCATTCAAAAGCGTTATTTCTCT
>NW_018399844.1:18300-18474 GCF_002168275.2 Theobroma umbraticum | reverse complement strand
TTTTATAACCTCAAAATTGATTTTAAGTTCAATGTTTTTATATTTTGTTTAAAACAGATTGTACTTGATTGTTTTCAATGAGAAACCTGAAGTAAAAGCCATTCATCGCAAGAAAATCTCATTTATAGTCATCTAAGCCTTCAAAAGCGTTATTACTCTTTTTAAATGGTTTTA
>NW_018399844.1:18164-18290 GCF_002168275.2 Theobroma umbraticum | reverse complement strand
ATTGATTTTAAGTTGAATTGTTTTTTAGATTTTTAGTTAAAATAGATTATATTGAATGTTTTCCCTGGAAAACATGAAGAAAAATGCATTCATTGGCAAGAAAAGCCTATTTATAGTCACCCAAGC
>NW_018399844.1:17079-18064 GCF_002168275.2 Theobroma umbraticum | reverse complement strand
CCCTTATTACTCACTTTAAATAGTTTTATAATCTCATAATTGATTTTAGGTTGACTTCTTTTACATTTTTGATTGAAACAGATTATAATTGATTGTTTGCCTTGAGAAACATGAAGAAAAACCCATTCATTGGGAAGAAAAGCACATTTCTAGTCACCGAAGCCTTTAAATGCATTATTACTCTCTTTAAATGGTTTTATAATCTCATAATTGATTTTAAGTTGTATTATTTTATATTTTTGATTTAAACAGATTATAATTGAATTTTTTCATGGGAAACCTAAAGAAAAAGTTATTCATTGGAAAGAAAAGCCCATTTATAGTCACCAAAGCCTTCAAAAACCTTATTACTCTCTTTAAATGATTTTAGAATCTCATAATTGATTTGTAGTTGAATTATTTTATATTTTTGGTTAACACAGATTATAATTGAATATTTTCCTCGAGAAGCATGAAGAAAAACCCATTCATTGGCAAGAAAAGCTCATTTATACTCACCCAAGCCTTCAAAAGCCTAATTTCTCTCTTTAAGTGATTTTATAATCTTAGAATTGATTTTAAGTTGAATTTTTATTTTATTTTCGGCCAACGCATATTATAATTGAATGTTTACCATTGGAAACATGAAGAAACGCAAATTCATTGGCAAAAAAGATCACTTATAGTCACCCAAGCCTTCAAAAGTCTTATTACTCTCTTTAAATGATTTTATAACCTCAAAATTAATTTTATGTTGAATTTTTTTATATTTTTAGTTAAAACAGATTATAATTGAATGTTTTTCATGGGAAACCTGAAGAAAAACCCATTCATTTGCAAGAAAAACCTAATTATAGTTACCCAAGCCTTCAAAAGCCTTATTACTTTCTTTAAATGGTTTTATAACCTCAAAATTGATTTTAAGTTGATTGTTTTTATATTTTTGGTTAAAACATATTATAATTGAATGTTTTCCATGAAAAACCTAATGAAAAGCCCATTCATT
>NW_018399844.1:16279-16568 GCF_002168275.2 Theobroma umbraticum | reverse complement strand
TTTAAATGGCTTTATAACCTCAAAATTGATTTTAAGTTTAATTGTTTCACATTTCTAGTTAAAACAGATTATAATTGAATGTTTGCCTCAAGAAACATGAAGAAAAACATATTCATTGGCAAGCAAAGCCCATTTATAGTCACCCCAAGTCTTCAAAATCCTTATTACTCTCTTTAAATAGTTTTATAATTTAATAATTGATTTTAAGTTGATTTTTTTTGCATTTTTGGTTAAAACAGATTATAATTGAAAGTTTGCCTTGGGAAACATAAAGAAAAACTCATTCATT
>NW_018399844.1:16045-16259 GCF_002168275.2 Theobroma umbraticum | reverse complement strand
AGTCACCCAAGCCTTCAAAAGCCTTATTACTCTCTTTAAATGGTTTTCTAATCTTATAATTGATTTTAAGTTAAATGTTTTTATATTTTTATTTAAAACAAATTATAATTGAATGTTTTCCATGGAAAACCTGAAGTGAAAGACATTCATTGGAAAAAAAATCCAATTTATAGTCATCCAAGCCTTTAAAGGCCTTATTACTCTATTTAAATGG
>NW_018399844.1:15660-16035 GCF_002168275.2 Theobroma umbraticum | reverse complement strand
ACATAATTGATTTTAAGTTGAATCTTTTTTATATTTTTCATTAAAACAGATTATAATTGAATATTTACCTCAAGAAACATGAAGAAAAACACATTCATTGACAAGAAAAGTCCATTGACCATCACCGAAGCCTTCAAAAGCCTTATTACTCCCTTTAAATGTTTTTATAACCACAAAATAAATTTTATTGCATTGTTGGCTAAAACAGACTGTAATTGAATGTTTGGCTTGAGAAACGTGAAGAAAAACTAATTCATTAGCAAGAAAAGCCTATTTATAGTCACCTAAGCCTTCGAAACCCTAATTACTCGCTTTAAATGGTTTTATAATCTCATAATTAGTTTTAAGTTGAGTTCTTTTATATTTTTAGTTGAA
>NW_018399844.1:15192-15507 GCF_002168275.2 Theobroma umbraticum | reverse complement strand
AATGCATTATTACTCTCTTTCAATGGTTTTATAATCTCATAATTGATTTTAAATTGAATTGGTTTATATTTTTTATTTAAACAGATTAGAATTGAATGTTTTCACGAGAAACCTGAAGAAAAAGCCATTTATTGGCAAGAAAAGCCCATTTATAGTCACCAAAGCCTTCAAAAACCCTATTACTCTCTTTAAATGATTTTATAATCTCATAATTGATTTGCAATTGAATTATTTTACATTTTTGGTTAACACAAATTATAATTGAATGTTTGCCTCAAGAAGCATGAAAAATAACCCATTCATTGGCAAGAAAAG
>NW_018399844.1:15072-15182 GCF_002168275.2 Theobroma umbraticum | reverse complement strand
GTCACCCAATCCTTCAAAAGCCTAATTTCTCTCTTTAAATGGTTTTATAATCTCAAAATTGATTTTAAGTTGAATTTTTATTATATTTTCAGCCAAAACATATTATAATT
>NW_018399844.1:14322-14664 GCF_002168275.2 Theobroma umbraticum | reverse complement strand
TACTCTATTTAAATGGTTTTATAATCTCACAATTGATGTTACGTTGAATTTTTTATATTTTTAGTTAAAACAGTTTATAATTGAATATTCACCTTGGGAAACATGAAGAAAAGCCCATTCACTGGCAAGAAAAGCCCATTTATAATCACCCAAGCCTTCAAAAGCATTATTTCTCTCTTGAAATGGTTTTATAACCTCAAAATTGATTTTAAGTTCAATGGTTTTATATTTTTGTTTAAAACAGATTAAAATTGATTCTTTTCAATGAGAAACCTGAAGTAAAAGCTATTCATTGGCAAGAAAATCTCATTTATAGTTATCCAAGCCTTCAAAAGCCTTATT
>NW_018399844.1:14106-14312 GCF_002168275.2 Theobroma umbraticum | reverse complement strand
AATGGTTTTATAATCTCATAATCAATTTTAAGTTGAATTTTTTATAGATTTTTAGTTCAAACAGATTATAATTGAATGTTTTCCCTGGGAAACAAGAAGAAATATCCATTCATTGGAAAGAAAAGCCCATTTATAGTCACCAAAGCCTTCAAAAACTTTATTACTTTCTTTAAATGATTTTATAATCTCATAATTGATTTGAAGTT
>NW_018399844.1:13955-14096 GCF_002168275.2 Theobroma umbraticum | reverse complement strand
ACATTTTTAGTTAACACAGATTATAATTGAATGTTTGCCTTAAGAAGCATGAAAAAAAACCCATTCATTGACAAGAAAGCCCATTTATAGTCACCCAAGCCTTCAAAAGCTTAATTTCTCTCTTTAAATAGTTTTATACTC
>NW_018399844.1:13650-13945 GCF_002168275.2 Theobroma umbraticum | reverse complement strand
TTTTAAGTTGAATTTTTATTATATTTTTTACCAAAATATATTATAATTGAATGTTTACCTTTGAAAGTAAGAAGAAAAACAAATTCATTGTCAAAAAAGACCACTTATAGTCACCCAAGCCTTCAAAACCCTTATTACTCTCTTTAAATGGTTTAACAACCTAAAAATTAATTTTAAGTTGAATTTTTTTATATTTTGAGTTAAAACAGATTATAGTTGAATGTTTTCCATGGGAAACCTAAAGAAAAACCCATTTATAGTCACCCAAGCCTTTAAAAGTCTTATTACTCTCTTT
>NW_018399844.1:13329-13640 GCF_002168275.2 Theobroma umbraticum | reverse complement strand
ATAACCTCAAAATTGATTTTAAGTTGAATTTTTTTATATTTTTGATTAAAATAGATTACAATTGAATGTTTTTCAAGTGAAACCTGAAGAAAATCCCATTTATTGGCAAGAAAAGCCCATTTATCACTCAAGCCTTCGAAAGCGTTATTTCTCTCTTGAAATGGTTTTATAACCTCAAAATTGATTTTAAGTTCAATGTTTTTATATTTTTGTTTAAAACAAATTAAAATTGAATGTTTTTAATTAGAAACCTAAAGTCAAAGCCATTCATTGGTAAGAAAATCCCATTTATAGTCATCCAAGCCTTCAAA
>NW_018399844.1:12431-13088 GCF_002168275.2 Theobroma umbraticum | reverse complement strand
ATAGCCTTAAAATTGATTTTCAATTACATTGTTTTGCATTTTTAGTTAAAACAGATTATAATTAAATGTTTACCTTAAGAAACTTGAAGAAAAACACATTTATTGGCAAGAAAAGCCCATTGATAGTCACAGAAGCCTTCAAAAGCCTTATTACTCTCTTTAAATAGTTTTATAATCGTAAAATAAATTTTAAGTTGAATTTTATTACATTGTTGGCTAAAACAGACTATAATTAGATGTGTAGCCTAAGAAACGTGAAGAAAAAGTAATTCATTTTCAAGAAAAGCCCGTTTATAGTCACCTAAGCCTTCGAAACCCTTATTACTCGCGTTAAATAGTTTGATAATCTCATAATTGGTTTTAAGTTGAGTTTTTTTACATTTTTGATTTAAACAGATTATAATTTAACGTTTTCCACAGGAAACTTGAAGAAAAAGCCATTCATTGGCAAAAAAAACCCATTTATAGTCACCAAAGCCTTCAAAAACCTTATTACTCTCTTTAAATAATTTTATAATCTCATACTTGATTTGAAGTTCAATTATTTTACATTTTTGGTTAACACAGATTATAATTGAATGTTTTCCTTGAGAAGCATGAAATAAAACCCATTCATTGGCAAGAAAAGCCCATTTATAGTCACCCAAGCCTTCAAAA
>NW_018399844.1:12054-12331 GCF_002168275.2 Theobroma umbraticum | reverse complement strand
AAGTTGAATTTTTTTATATTTTTGGTTAAAAAAAATTATAATTGAATGTTTTCCATGGGAAACTTGAAGAAAAATCTATTCATGGGCAAGAAAAGTCCATTTATAGTCACCCAAGCCTTCAAATGCCTTATTACTCTATTTAAATGGTTTTATAATCTCACAATTAATGTTACGTTGAATTTTTTTATATTTTTAATTAAAACAGTTTATAATTGAATATTCACCTTGGGAAACATGAAGAAAAACCCATTCACTGGCAAGAAAAGCCCATTTATAG
>NW_018399844.1:11390-11512 GCF_002168275.2 Theobroma umbraticum | reverse complement strand
TTATATTTTTTGCCAAAACATATTATAATTGAATGTTTACCTTTGGAAGCAAGAAGAAAAACAAATTCATTGTCAAAAAAGGCCACTTATAGTCACCCAAGCCTTCAAAAGCCTTATTACTC
>NW_018399844.1:11059-11380 GCF_002168275.2 Theobroma umbraticum | reverse complement strand
GTTTTATAACCTCAAAATTGATTTTAAATTGAATTTTTTTATATTTTTGGTTAAAATAGATTACAATTGAATGTTTTTGAAGTGAAACCTGAAGAAAATCCCAATTATTGGTAAGAAAAGCCCATTTATAGTCACCCAAGCCTTCGAAAGCGTTATTTCTCTCTTGAAATGATTTTATAACCTCAAAATTGATTTTAAGTTCAATGTTTTTATGTTTTTGTTTAAAATAGATTAAAATTGAATGTTTTCAATTAGAAACCTAAAGTAAAAGCCATTCATTGGTAAGAAAATCCCATTTATAGTCATCCAAGCCTTCAAAAG
>NW_018399844.1:10627-10858 GCF_002168275.2 Theobroma umbraticum | reverse complement strand
AGCCTTATTACTCTCTTTAAACGGTTTTATAGCCTTAAAATTGATTTTCAATTAAATTTTTTGGTATTTTTGGTTAAAAAAGATTATAATTGAATGTTTGCCTTAAGAAACTTGAAGAAAAACACATTTATTGGCAAGAAAAGCCCACTAATAGTCACAGAAGCCTTCAAAAGCCTTGTAACTCTCTTTAAATAGTTTTCTAAACGTAAAATAAATTTTAAGTTGAATTTT
>NW_018399844.1:10375-10617 GCF_002168275.2 Theobroma umbraticum | reverse complement strand
TGGCTAAAACAGACTATAATTAGATGTTTAGCCCAAGAAACGTGAAGAAAAACTAATTCATTTTCAAGAAAAGCCCGTTTATAGTCACCTAAGCCTTCGAAATCCTTATTACTCGCTTTAAATAGTTTTATAAACTCATAATTGGTTTTAAGTTGAGTTCTTTTACATTTTTGATTTAAACAGATTATAATTCAATGTTTTCCATGGGAAACTTGAAGAAAAAGCCATTCATTGGCAAGAAA
>NW_018399844.1:9983-10119 GCF_002168275.2 Theobroma umbraticum | reverse complement strand
TTATAGTCACCCAAGCCTTCAAAAGCCTAATTTCTCTCTTTAAATAGTTTTATACTCTCATAATCGATTTTAAGTTGAATTTTTATTATATATTTGGTCAAAAAATATTATAATTGAATGTTTACCTTTGGAAGCT
>NW_018399844.1:9486-9582 GCF_002168275.2 Theobroma umbraticum | reverse complement strand
TACTCTCTTTAAATGGCTTTATAACCTCAAAATTGATTTTAAGTTTAATTGTTTGACATTTTTGGTTAAAACAGATTATAATTGAATGTTTGCCTC
>NW_018399844.1:9322-9476 GCF_002168275.2 Theobroma umbraticum | reverse complement strand
GAGAAAAACACATTCATTGGCAAGAAAAGTCCATTTATAGTCACCTAAGCCTTCAAAAGCCTTACTACTCTTTTTAAATAGTTTTATAATCTCATAATTAATTTTATGTTGAATTGTTTTGCATTTTTAGTTAAAACAGATTATAATTGAATGT
>NW_018399844.1:9225-9312 GCF_002168275.2 Theobroma umbraticum | reverse complement strand
AAACATAAAGAAAAACCCATTCATTTTCATGACAAATCCATTTATAGTCACCTAAGCCTTCAAAAGCCTTATTACTCTCTTTAAATG
>NW_018399844.1:9050-9214 GCF_002168275.2 Theobroma umbraticum | reverse complement strand
TCATAATTGATTTTAAGTTAAATGTTTTTATATTTTTATTTAAAACAGATTATAGTTGGATGTTTTTCATGCTAAACCTGAAGTAAAAGCCATTCATTGGCAAGAAAATCTTGTCTATAGTCATCCAAGCCTTCAAAAGCCTTATTACTCTCTTTAAATGGTTT
>NW_018399844.1:8922-9040 GCF_002168275.2 Theobroma umbraticum | reverse complement strand
TAATTGATTTTAAGTTGAATTGTTTTTACATTTTTAGTTAAAATAGATTATAATTGAATGTTTCCCACGTAAAACATGAAGAAAAATACATTCATTGGCAAGAAAATCCCATTGATAG
>NW_018399844.1:8719-8888 GCF_002168275.2 Theobroma umbraticum | reverse complement strand
TAAATAGTTTTATAACCGCACAATATATTTTAAGCTGAATTTTATTTCATTGTTGGCTACAACAAACTGTAATTGAATGTTTGGCTCAAGAAAAATGAAGAAAAACATAGTCGTTGGAAAGAAAAGGCTATTTATAGGCACCCAAACCTTCAAATGCCTTATTACTCTC
>NW_018399844.1:8504-8709 GCF_002168275.2 Theobroma umbraticum | reverse complement strand
TTTATAACCTCAAAATTGATCTTAAGTCGAACGTTTTCATATTTTTATTTAAAACAGATCATAATTGAATTTTTTTCATGGAAAACCAGAAGAAAAAGCCATTCATTGGTAAGAAAAGCCCATTCATATTCACCCAAGTCTTCAAAAGCCATATTACTCTTTTTAAATGGTTTTATAACCTCAAAATTGATTTTAAGTCGAATGT
>NW_018399844.1:8376-8488 GCF_002168275.2 Theobroma umbraticum | reverse complement strand
AAAAAGATTATAATTGAATGTTTTCCATGGGAAACCTGAAGAAAAAGCCATTCATTGACAAGAAAATCCCATTTATAGTCACCCAAGCCTTCAAAAGTCTAATTACTTTATT
>NW_018399844.1:7956-8093 GCF_002168275.2 Theobroma umbraticum | reverse complement strand
AAGCCCATTTATAGTCACCCAAGCCTTCAAAAGCCTTATTACTCTCTTTAAAAGCTTTTATAGCCTTACAATTGATTTTAAGTTTAATTGTTTTTATATTTTTAGTAAAACAGATTATAATTGAATGTTTGCCTAGG
>NW_018399844.1:7761-7946 GCF_002168275.2 Theobroma umbraticum | reverse complement strand
GAAAGACCCATTCATTGGTAAGAAATCCCCATTTATAATCACCCAAGCCTTCAAAAGTCATATGACTCCCTTTAAATAGTTTTATAGCCATAAAATTAATTTTATGTTTAATTGTTTCACATTTTTAGTTAAAACAGATTATAATTGAATGTTTACCTTTGGAAACATGAAGAAAACACATTCAT
>NW_018399844.1:7626-7743 GCF_002168275.2 Theobroma umbraticum | reverse complement strand
TATAGCCACACAAGCCTTCAAAAGCCTTATTACTCTCCTAAATGGTTTTATAATTTTATATATTTTTTTAAAACATATCATAATTGAATATTTTTCATGGGAAACCTGAAGAAAAAG
>NW_018399844.1:7328-7526 GCF_002168275.2 Theobroma umbraticum | reverse complement strand
AAGGCTTAGGTGGCTATAAATGAGCTTTTCTTGCCAATGAATGGGTTTTTCTTTGTGCTTCTCGAGGTAAACATTCAATTATAATCTGAGTTAACTAAAAATGAAAAATAATTAAATTTCAAATCAATTATGAGATTATAAAACCAGTTACAGAGAGTAATAAGGCTTTTGAAGGCTTGGGTGACTATAAATGGGCTT
>NW_018399844.1:6391-7051 GCF_002168275.2 Theobroma umbraticum | reverse complement strand
CTTGCCAATGAATGGCTTTTTCTTCAGGTTTCCCATGGAAAACATTCAATTATAATCTATTTAAATAAAAAATATAAAACAATTGAACTTAAAATCAATTATGAGATTATAAAATCGTTTAAAGAGAATAATAATGCATTTGAAGGTTTGGGTGACTATAAATGGGCTTTTCTTGCCAATGAATGGGTTTTTCTTCATGTTTCTCAAGGAAAACATTCAATTATAATATGTTTCAATCAAAAATGTAAAAGAACTCAACTTAAAACTAATTATGTGATTATAAAACCATTTAAAGCGAGTAATAAGGGTTTCTAAGGCTTAGGTGATTATAAATGGGCTTTTCTTGAAAATGAATTAGTTTTTCTTCATGTTTCTTGAGCCAAACATTTAATTATAGTCTTTTTTAGCCAACAATGTAATAAAATTGCACTTAAAATTTATTTTGCGATTATAAAACCATTTAAAGAGAGTAATAAGTCTTTTGAAGGCTTCGGTGACTATCAATGGGCTTTTCTTGCCAATGAATGTGTTTTTCTTCAAGTTTCTTGAGGGAAACATTCAATTATAATCTGTCTTAATAAAAAATATAAAAAAATTAAATTTAAAATCAATTTTAAGGCCATAAAACCGTTTAAAGAGAGTAATAAGGCTTTTAAAGGC
>NW_018399844.1:6128-6381 GCF_002168275.2 Theobroma umbraticum | reverse complement strand
ATAAATGGGCTTTTCTTGCCAATGAATGGTTTTATCTTCATGTTTTGCAAGCTAAACATTCAATTATATTCTGTTTTAACAAAAAATGTAAATAAATTCAACTTAAAATTAATTTTGAGTTTATAAAATCATTTAAAGTGAGTAATAAGACTTTTGAAGGCATGGTAACTATAAATGTACTTTTCTTGCCATTGAATAGCTTTTTTTTTACGTTTCTCAAGGCAAACAATCAATTATAATCTGTTTTAACTAA
>NW_018399844.1:5759-6118 GCF_002168275.2 Theobroma umbraticum | reverse complement strand
CAATTTAACCTAAAATCAATTATGAGATTATAAAACTATATAAAGCGAGTAATAAAGCTTTTGAGGGCATGGGTGACTATAAATGGATTTTTATTTTTAAAGAATGGCTTTTCTTTTACGTTTCTCAAGGTAAACACTCAATTATGATCAGTTTTAATCAAAAACATAAAACAATTCAACCTAAAATCATTTATGAGATTATAAAACTATTTAAAGTGAGTAGTAAGGCTTTTGAAGGAATGGTGACTAAAATTGAACTTTTCTTGTCAACAAATGACTTTTTCTGCATGTTTTCCAAGATAAATATTCAATTATAACCTATTTTAACTAAAAATGTAAAAAAATTCAACTTAAAATCA
>NW_018399844.1:5515-5659 GCF_002168275.2 Theobroma umbraticum | reverse complement strand
AGACTTGGGTGAATATAAATGGGCTTTTCTTACCAATGAATGGCTTTTTCTTCAAGTTTTTCATGAAAAACATTCAATTATGATCTGTTTTAAATAAAAATAAGAAAACATTCGACTGAAGATCAATTTTGAGATTATAAAACC
>NW_018399844.1:5339-5505 GCF_002168275.2 Theobroma umbraticum | reverse complement strand
AGTAATAAGGCATTTGAAGGTTTAGGTGACTATAAATAGGCTTTTCTTTCCAGTGACTATGTTTTTCTTCATTTTTATTGAGCCAAACATTCAATTACAGTCTGTTTTAGCAAACAATGAAATAAAATTCAGCTTAAAATATATTGTGCGGTTATAAAACTATTTA
>NW_018399844.1:4891-5177 GCF_002168275.2 Theobroma umbraticum | reverse complement strand
ATGGGATTTTCTTGCCAATGAATGTATTTTTCTTCATGTTTTACGTGGCAAAGAGTCAATTATAATCTAATTTAATTAAAAATGTAAAAACAATTTAACTTAAAATCAATTATTAGATTAGAAAACCATTTAAATAGAGTAATAAGGCTTTTGAAGGCTTGGATGACTATAGACAGGATTTTCTTGCCAATGAATGGCTTTTACTTCAGGTTTCCCATGAAAAACATTCAACTATAATCTGTTTTAAATGAAAATATAAAAACATTTAACTTAAAATCAATTATGA
>NW_018399844.1:4743-4881 GCF_002168275.2 Theobroma umbraticum | reverse complement strand
CCATTTAAAGAAAGTAATAAGGTTTCTGAAGGCTTAAGTGACTATAAATTGATTTTTCATGAAAATAAATGGGTTTTTCTTTATGTTTCCCAAGGCAGACTTTTAATTATAATCTGTTTTAACTAAAAATGTAAAAAA
>NW_018399844.1:4604-4733 GCF_002168275.2 Theobroma umbraticum | reverse complement strand
AAATTAATTATGAGATTATAAAACTATTTAAAAAGAGTAGTACGGCTTTTGAAGGCTTAAGTGACTATAAATGGGCTTTTCTTGCCAATGAATGTGTTTTTCTCCATGTTTCTTGAGGCAAACATTCAA
>NW_018399844.1:4229-4391 GCF_002168275.2 Theobroma umbraticum | reverse complement strand
AAAGAGAGTAATAAGGCTTTTGATGGCTTGGGTGACTATAAATGGGCTTTTCTTGCTAGTGAATGGGTTTTTCTTCATATTTCCCAACGCAAACATTCAATTATAAACTATTTTAACCAAAAATGTAAAAAAATTTGACTTAAAATCAATTATGAGATTATA
>NW_018399844.1:3876-4025 GCF_002168275.2 Theobroma umbraticum | reverse complement strand
GTTTTAACTAAAAATATAAAAAAATTTAACTTAAAATCAATTTTGAGGTTATAAGGGTTTTAACGGCTTGGGTGACTATAAATGGTCTTTTTTGACAGTGAATTTGTTTTTCTTCAAGCTTCCAAAGGTAAACATTCAATTATAATATT
>NW_018399844.1:3646-3776 GCF_002168275.2 Theobroma umbraticum | reverse complement strand
ATGAGTGGTCAAGATAGGAATCATCACCCCAAGTGATGTAGGGAACATATCCTAACTGTTCTTGGTTGATATTAGCTTATTGAAGTCTTTGGCCAAGGTGACTTGAAGATTATGAAAGGAGTTTCATAAG
>NW_018399844.1:3430-3636 GCF_002168275.2 Theobroma umbraticum | reverse complement strand
GCTGATGATCAAACTTTAAGAATGAATATGGAGATCAATAAAGGTAGACCCTACATCATGCTCTTATCATCTTCGAGATATATGATGAGGGAATGGATTACACTGAAAGGCTGATCGCTAAAAGCTTGAGTCAAACTATCTTGACTCTTCTAATATTTGGGTGGCCATGATGGATTACTAGATCCCAATCTTGATCTATGAACTCT
>NW_018399844.1:3270-3420 GCF_002168275.2 Theobroma umbraticum | reverse complement strand
CTTGATTAATGATAAATTTAAAATAGTTTAAATTTATCTAATTCTAAGATTAATTTAAGAATTATATGTTGAGTTTATTGCCAACATGTTAGAAGCCTAATGGATCACACACCTAAAATGAATATTGAAAATAAAATGGGAGAGGTGATT
>NW_018399844.1:3161-3260 GCF_002168275.2 Theobroma umbraticum | reverse complement strand
TAATCAAATTAGAAGTTATGAGCTTCTCAAGTACTTGATTAAAATTATTTAATTAAATTGTCCCTAATGCATTAAATTATTTAATTAAGTTATTGGGCC
>NW_018399844.1:2929-3151 GCF_002168275.2 Theobroma umbraticum | reverse complement strand
AATTTGTTTAATCAAGTTATTAGGCCTAATCGATTAAATTTGTTTAATCAAGATATTGGGCTTAATTGATCAAATTGTTTAATTAAGTTATTGGGCCTCATTGACTAAATTAAATAATTAAGTTATTGGGCCTAATTGATTAAATTTGTTTAATCAAGTTATTGGCCATAATTAATTAAATTGTTTAATTAAGTTATTGGGCCTAATTGATTAAATTAAATA
>NW_018399844.1:2819-2919 GCF_002168275.2 Theobroma umbraticum | reverse complement strand
TTGGGCTTCTTAAGGACTTAATTAAATTGTTTATTCAAATTATTGAATTAATATATAATTAAAAAATAGTCTTGTAATTAGGGTTTAAAATTAATCCAAG
>NW_018399844.1:2681-2809 GCF_002168275.2 Theobroma umbraticum | reverse complement strand
CTTGCTATATCCTCCAAACAAAATAAGAGAGAAAAGGCTGAAAAAGAAAAGAACGACATATTAGAAACTTTTTCTTGCCGTTCCTTGTGTGAAGAAAAACAGTTTTCATTCACTAGATTCCTTTTCAG
>NW_018399844.1:2444-2657 GCF_002168275.2 Theobroma umbraticum | reverse complement strand
AGTTTATGAAACTCATCTTTGCTAGCACATTGTTAAGGCATATCACTCCCAATCCTTAAAGAAAGATTTTCTAATTCATTAACGTGGATCACCATTAGAGACTGCACAAGGATTCCTTGGACAGCTTTGGTTTGCAACAATAGAGCTGAGGTGGTTGAGCTTTTGAAGGCAAATCGGTGGTTTAACAAAAGATTCATCAACCTTTGTTATTAA
>NW_018399844.1:2160-2433 GCF_002168275.2 Theobroma umbraticum | reverse complement strand
TATGATCATACATATATATTTTATTTGTTATTTAATTTCGTACTCAATTTGGCACGAAAGAGATCCTAAGAAGGTGAGGCGTAATTTAATCTTAAATTTATTTCTATTGCGCTTATTTGTATTTGATGCATGATCAGCCCTCACCCAACAAGAAGTCCATTCATAGTCATCCATGCCTTCAAAAGCCTTATTACTTGCTTTACATGGTTTTATAACCTTATATATGATTTTGAGTTGAATTTTTTTATATTTTTGGTTAAAACATATTATAAT
>NW_018399844.1:1775-2150 GCF_002168275.2 Theobroma umbraticum | reverse complement strand
CCTTAGGAAACATGAAGAAAAAGCCATTCATTGGCAAGAAATGCCCATTTACAATCACCTAAGTCTTCAAAAGCCTTATTACTCACTATGAATGGTTTTATAATCCCATAATTGATTTTAAGTTGAATTCTTTTACATTTTTAGTTAAAACAGATTACAATTGAATGTCTGCCTTAGGAAACATGAAGAAAAAGCCATTCATTGTCAAGAGAAGTCCATTTATAGTCACCCATGCATTCAAAAGTCTTATTACTCACTTTAAATGGTTTATAACCTCACATATGATTTTAAGTTGAATTTCTTTACTTTTTTTGTTAAAATAGATTATAATTGAATGTTTTCTTGGGAAACGTGAAGAAAAAGCCATTGATTGGC
>NW_018399844.1:1342-1623 GCF_002168275.2 Theobroma umbraticum | reverse complement strand
ATTAAATGTTTGCGTCAGAAAACACGAAGAAAAACCCGTTCATTGGGAAGAAAAGGTCATTGATTTTAAGTTAATTTTTTTTACATTTTTTGTTAAAACATATTATAATTGAATATCTACCGCGAAAAATAGAAGAAAAAGCCATTCATTGGCAAAAAAAACCCATTCATGGTCACCCAAGCCATCAAAAGGCTTATTACTCACTTTAATTGGTTATGTAATCTCACAATTGATTTTAAGTTGAATTTTTTTACATTTTTTATTAAAATAGATTATAATTG
>NW_018399844.1:1126-1242 GCF_002168275.2 Theobroma umbraticum | reverse complement strand
TTAGCCAACAATGTAATAAAATTCAACTTAAAATTTATTTTACGGTTATAAAAATATTTAAAGGGAGTAATAACGCTTTTGAAGGCTTCGGTGACGATCAATGGACTTTTCTTGCC
>NW_018399844.1:1037-1116 GCF_002168275.2 Theobroma umbraticum | reverse complement strand
TTTTTCTTCATGTTTCTTGAGGCAAATATTCAATTATAATCTGTTTTAACGAAAAATATAAAAAAATTCAACTTAAAAT
>NW_018399844.1:477-684 GCF_002168275.2 Theobroma umbraticum | reverse complement strand
CATTTAAAGAGAGTAATAAGGCTTTTGAAGGCTTGGGTGACTATAAATGGCCTTTTCTTCCCAGTGAATGGGTTTTTCTTCATGTTTCCCAAGGCACATATTCAATTATAATTTGTTTTAACTAAAAATGTAAAAAAATTCAACTAAAATCCATTATGAGATTATAAACCATTTAAATAAAGTAATAAGGCTTTCGAAGGCTTGGGT
>NW_018399844.1:0-212 GCF_002168275.2 Theobroma umbraticum | reverse complement strand
AACATTCAATTATAATCTGTTTTAACTAAAAATATAAAAAAATTTAACTTAAAACCAATTTTGAGATTATGAAACTATTTAAAGCGAGTAATAAGGCTTTTGAAGGCTTCGGTGACTATGAATGGGCTTTTTTTGCCAATGAATGTGTTTTTCTTCAAGTTTCTTGAGGCAAATATTCAATTATAATCTATTTAAACCAAAAATATAAAAAA
>NW_018399843.1:3167-3382 GCF_002168275.2 Theobroma umbraticum | reverse complement strand
ATAAATAGACTTTTCTTACCAATGGATGTCTTTTTCTTTACGTTTCTCAAGGCAGAAAATCAATTATAATCTGTTTTAATAACAAATATAAAAAAATCTAAATTAATATCAGTTATAAGGTTATAAAATCTTTAAAAGCGAGTGATATGGCTTTTGAAGGCGTGAGAGACTATAAATGAATTTTTCTTGCCAATGGATATCTTTTTGTTCTGGTT
>NW_018399843.1:3034-3157 GCF_002168275.2 Theobroma umbraticum | reverse complement strand
GACATTCAATTATAATCTATTTTTAAGAAAATTGTAAAAAAATTCAACATAAAACCAATTATGAGATTGTACAATCATTTAAAGCGAGTAATAAGACTTTTGAAGGTATGGGCGATAATAAAT
>NW_018399843.1:2890-3005 GCF_002168275.2 Theobroma umbraticum | reverse complement strand
CTTCACGTTTCTCAAAGTAAATATTTAATTATAGTCTATTTTAATAAAAAATATTAAAAATTTCAACTTAAAACTAATTATGGGATTAAAAAAGTATTTAAAGCGAGTAATAAGG
>NW_018399843.1:2741-2863 GCF_002168275.2 Theobroma umbraticum | reverse complement strand
GGACTTTTCTTATCAATTGATATCTTTTTTTTATTGTTTCTTGAGACAGACATTAAATTATAATCTATTTTAATAAAATTATAAAAAAATTCAAATTCAAATCAATTATGAGGTTATAAAAT
>NW_018399843.1:2604-2731 GCF_002168275.2 Theobroma umbraticum | reverse complement strand
GAGTAATAAGGCTTTTAAAGGCTTGGGTGATTATAAATGGACTTATCTTACCAATGGATATCATTGTCTTTATAGTTTTTGAGGTAGACATTTAATTATAATTTGTTTTAATAAAAATATAAAAAAT
>NW_018399843.1:2043-2199 GCF_002168275.2 Theobroma umbraticum | reverse complement strand
ACAATCATTTAAAGCGAGTAATAAGGCTTTTGAAGGGATGGGTGACAATAAATGAACTTTTTTTGCTAATAGATATCTTTTTCTTCACATTTTCCAAAGCAGACATTTAATTATAATTTGTTTTACTAAAAAATATAAAAAAGTTCAACTTAAAAC
>NW_018399843.1:1652-1807 GCF_002168275.2 Theobroma umbraticum | reverse complement strand
GACTATAAATGGACTTTTCTTGCTAATAGATATCTTTTTCTTCATGTTTCTCGATGCAGACTTTCGATTATAATTTGTTTTAATAAACAATATAAAAAAATTAAAATAAAATCAACTATGAGGTTATAAAATTATTTAAAACGAGTAATAAGGCT
>NW_018399843.1:1437-1642 GCF_002168275.2 Theobroma umbraticum | reverse complement strand
TGGGTGGCTATAAACGGACTTTTCTTGCCAATGGATATCTTTTTCTTCACATTTCTCCAGGCAGACATTAAATTATAATCTGTTTTAAAAAAATATATGTAAAAAATTAAATTAAAATCAATTATGAGGTTATAAAATCTTTTAAAGCGACTAATAAGGTTTTCGAAGGTATGGGTGACTATAAATGGACTTTTCTTGCCAATGG
>NW_018399843.1:1167-1337 GCF_002168275.2 Theobroma umbraticum | reverse complement strand
AAAACCAATTATGAGGCTATACAATCATTTAAAGCGAGTAATAAGGCTTTTGAAAGGATGGGTGACAATAAATGGACTTTTTTTGCTAACAGATATCTTTTTCTTCACATTTTTCGAAGCAAACATTTAATTATAATTTGTTTTACTAAAAAATATAAAAAAGTTCAACT
>NW_018399843.1:819-993 GCF_002168275.2 Theobroma umbraticum | reverse complement strand
TTTTTTCTTCACGTTTCTCAATGCAGACATTTGATTATAATTTGTTTTAATAAACAATATAAAAAAATTAAATTAAATCAACTATGAGGTTATAAAATTATTTAAAACGAGTAATAAGGCTTTCGAACGCATGGGTGGCTATAAAAGGACTTTTCTTGCCAATGGATATCTTTT
>NW_018399843.1:722-809 GCF_002168275.2 Theobroma umbraticum | reverse complement strand
TCTCAAGGCAGACATTAAATTATAATCTATTTTAAAAATATATATATAAAAAATTAAATTAAAATCAATTATGAGGTTATAAAATCA
>NW_018399843.1:537-690 GCF_002168275.2 Theobroma umbraticum | reverse complement strand
TGGTGACTATAAATGGACTTTTCTTGCCAATGGATATCTTTTTCTTCACGTTCTTAAGGCAGAAATTCAATTATAATCTGTTTTAATAAAAATTATTAGAAAACTCAAATTAAAATCAATTATGAGGTTATAAAATCATTTAAACTGAGTAAT
>NW_018399843.1:134-291 GCF_002168275.2 Theobroma umbraticum | reverse complement strand
AATTATAATCTGTTTTAATAAAAATATAAAAAAGTTCAACTTAAAACTAATCATAAGATTTAAAAAGTATTTAAAACGAGCAATAAGGCTTTCAAAGGCATGGGTGACTATAAATAGCCTTTTTTGCCAATAGATATCTTTTTCTTCACATTTCTCG
>NW_018399843.1:0-124 GCF_002168275.2 Theobroma umbraticum | reverse complement strand
TCAATTATAATTTGTTTTAATAAAAAATATAAAATAATTTAAATTAAAATCAATTAAGAGGTTATAAAATCATTTAAAGTGAGTAATAAGGCTTTTGAAGGCATGAGTGGCTATAAATGGACTT
>NW_018399842.1:2180-2303 GCF_002168275.2 Theobroma umbraticum | reverse complement strand
TCAAACAGATCATAACTTGTTGTTGCATTGGGAAACATGTAACGAAAGTTATCCCTTGACAAGAAAAGCCCATGTTTAGGCACTTATGCTTTCAAAAGCCTTATTACTCGCTTTAAATGGTTT
>NW_018399842.1:1960-2140 GCF_002168275.2 Theobroma umbraticum | reverse complement strand
AGTGATTTTATAACTTTATGGATGATTTTAAGTTGAAATTTTATTTATTTTTGGATAAAACAAATCACAATTTTCTATTTGTATTGAAAAACATGAACCGAAAGTCATCTATTGACAAAAAAAGTGCATTTATGGTCACTTATGCCTTTGAAACGCTTATTACTCACTTTAATTAATTTT
>NW_018399842.1:1759-1897 GCF_002168275.2 Theobroma umbraticum | reverse complement strand
TTGCCCATACCTTCAAAAACCTTGTTACTAACTTTATGTAGTTTTATAACTTTATAAATGGTTTTAAGCTGAATTCTTTTTCATTTTTGGTTAAAACTGAACACAATTTGATGTTCACATAGGGAAACATGAAGTGAA
>NW_018399842.1:1391-1531 GCF_002168275.2 Theobroma umbraticum | reverse complement strand
CATTTATAGTCACTCATGCCTCTAAAAGCTTTATTACTCGCTTTAAGTGATTTTGTAACTTCATAAATGATTTTAAATTGAATTTCGTTTTTACTTTTGGTTAAAATGGATCAATACTTGATGTCTGCACCAGGAAACAT
>NW_018399842.1:1239-1381 GCF_002168275.2 Theobroma umbraticum | reverse complement strand
CCACCCAATTATAAAAAGAGTCCATTTATAGTCATTCATGCATTTAAAAGCCTAACTTTTAAAAGCCTATTTATTCACTTTAAATGGTTTTATAGCGTTATACATGATTTTAAATTGAATATTCTTTCATTTTTGGTTAAAA
>NW_018399842.1:1040-1229 GCF_002168275.2 Theobroma umbraticum | reverse complement strand
TTTGTTGTGTGCATTGGGAAACATGAAGCGAAAGCCATCCATTAACAGAAAAAGTTAATCCAGTCACTTACGCCTTTAAAAGTCTTGTTACTTAATTTAAATAATTTTATAATATTAGAAATGATTTCAAAATTCAATTTTTCTCATTTTTGGCTAAAACAAATTATAATTTCATCTTTGCATATGAAA
>NW_018399842.1:796-924 GCF_002168275.2 Theobroma umbraticum | reverse complement strand
TCATCCATTGACAACAAAAGTCCATTTATAGTCACTCATGCCTTCAAAAGCTTTGTTACTCCTTAAAATGGTTTATAATCTTATAAATAATTTTAAATGAATTTTTTTCATTTTTGGTTAAAACATAG
>NW_018399842.1:471-632 GCF_002168275.2 Theobroma umbraticum | reverse complement strand
TCCATTGACAAGAAAAGTACATTTATAGTAACTCATGCCTTCGAAAGCATTGTTGCTCACTTTAAATAATTTTATAATCTGATAAATAATTTTAAATTCAAATTTTTCTCTTTTTTGGTTAAAACAAATCATAATTTGATGCTTGCATTGGGAAACGTAAA
>NW_018399842.1:0-138 GCF_002168275.2 Theobroma umbraticum | reverse complement strand
TCGAGTAAATGTATTGATACATTGAGGCAATGTATCAATACATTTTGAGCAGAACGGCCTCGAGTACTTTCTACTTCAATGTTATCGATACATTGAGGCAATGTATTAATACATTTTCATCTATTTCCAAATCTATTG
>NW_018399841.1:2176-2821 GCF_002168275.2 Theobroma umbraticum | reverse complement strand
CTATTTAAAGCGAGTAATAAGGCTTTTGAAGGTATGAGTGACTATAAATAGGCTTTTTTTCTCACTCAATGGCTTTTTCTTCACGTTTCTCAAGGCATACAGTTAATTATAATCTGTTTTAACAAAAAATATAAAACAAATTCAACCTAAAATCAATTATGAGATTATAAAAATATTTAAAGCAAATAATAAGGCTTTTGAAGATATGAATGACTACAAATGGGCTTTTCTCATCAATCAATGGCTTTTTCTTCACATTTTTCAAGGCAGACAGTCAATTATAATATGCTTTAACTAAAAATATAAAAAAATTCATCCTTAAATCCATTATGAGATTGTAAAACTATTTAAAGCGAGTAATAAGGCTTCTGAAGGTATGGGTGACTATAAATGGCCTTTTCTTATCAATCAATGACTTTTCCTTCACATTTCTGAAGGCAGACAGTCAATTATAATCTGTTTTAACCAAAAATGTAAAAACATTCATCCTAAAATCAATTATAAGGTTGTAAAGTCTTTCAAAGCGAGTAATAAGTCTTTTAAAGGCTTGGGTGACTATAAATGGGCATTTCCTGCAAATGAATGAGTTTGTCTTCATATTTCCTAAGGCAAACAATCAATTATAATCTGTTTTAACTAAAAATG
>NW_018399841.1:1738-2094 GCF_002168275.2 Theobroma umbraticum | reverse complement strand
AAATAGTTTTTTCTTATCAATAAATGGCTTTTCCTTCATATTTTTCAAGGTAGACAGTCAATTATAATCTGTTTTAGCTAAAAATGTACAAAAATTCATCCTAAAATCAATTATGTGGTTGTAAAATTATTAAAAGCGAGTAATAGGGCTTTTGAAGGTATGGGTGACTATAAATGCGCTTTTCTTATCAATCAATGGCTTTTCATTCACGTTTCACAAGGTAGACGGCCAATTATAATCTGTTTTAACCAAAAATGTAAAAAAATTCATCCTAAAATCAATTTTGAGGCTGCAAAACCATTTAAAACGAGTAATAAGTCCTTCAAAGGTATGAGTGACTATAAATGGGCTTTTCT
>NW_018399841.1:1295-1728 GCF_002168275.2 Theobroma umbraticum | reverse complement strand
TAGCTTTTCCTTCATGTTTCTTAAGGTAGATAGTCGATTATAATCTGTTTTAGCCCAAAATGTAAAAAACAAATAGCATAAAATTAATTATGAGGTTATAAAACTATTTAAAACGAGTAATAAGGCTTTTGAAGGCATGAGTGACTATAAATGGGTTTTTTTTGTCAATGAATGGCTTTTTGTTCACATTTCTCAAGGTAGACAATCAATTAAATTTATTTTAACCAAAAATGTAAAAAAATTTAATTTAAAATCAATTATCAGATTACAAAACTATTTAAAGCGAATAATAAGGCTTTTGAGGGAATGAGTGACTATAAATAGACTTTTTTTGCCAATGAATGCCTTTTTCTTCATTTTTTCTAATGCAGACATTCAATTATAATTCGTTTTAATCAAAAATATAAAAAAAATTTAACTTAAAATTAATTAT
>NW_018399841.1:1194-1285 GCF_002168275.2 Theobroma umbraticum | reverse complement strand
AGCCATTTAAAGCGAGTAATAAGGCTTGCGAAGGCATGGGTAACTATAAATGGGCTTTTTTTGCAAATGAATGAGGTTTTTTCTACGTTTT
>NW_018399841.1:292-996 GCF_002168275.2 Theobroma umbraticum | reverse complement strand
AAATGTAAAAAAATTCATCATAAAATCAATTATGAGGTTGTAAAACTATTTAAAGCTAGTAATAAGGCTTTTGAAGGTTTGGGTGACTATAAATGGGCTTTTCTTACAAATGAATAACTTTTTCTTCATGTTTCCCTTGACAAACATTCAATTGTAATTTATTTTAATGAAAATTATAAAAAAATTTTAACCTAAAATCAGTTATGAGATTATAAAACTATTTAAAGCGAGTAAAAAAGCTTTTGAAGGCATGATTGAGTATAAATGGGCTTTTCTTGTCAATGAATGACTTTTTCTTCATGTTTTTCAAGGCAGACAGTTAATTATAATCTATTTTAACCAAATTGCATAAAAATTTATCCTAAAATCAATTATGAGGTTGTAAAACTATTTAAAGCGAGTAATTAGGTTTTTGAAGGTATGGGTGACTATAAATGGGCTTTTCTTCCCAATCAATGGCTTTTTCTTTGTGTTTCTCAAGGCAGATAGTCAATTATAATCTATTTTAACTAAAAATATAAAAAAAATTCATCCTAAAATCAGTTTTGAGGTTGTAAAATCATTTAAAATGAGTAATAAGTCTTTCGAAGGTATGAGTGACTATAAATGGGCTTCTCTTATCAATCAATGGCTTTTCCTTTATATTTCTCAAGGTAGACAGTCAATTATAATATGTTTTAACTAAAAATGTAAAAAAATTCAAC
>NW_018399841.1:0-282 GCF_002168275.2 Theobroma umbraticum | reverse complement strand
TTATGAGATTACAAAACCATTTAAAGCGAGTAATAAGGATTTTAAGGGAATAAGTGACCATAAACGGACTTTTCTTACCAATGAATGCCTTTTTCTTCACTATTTTCAAGGTAGACATTCAATTATAATCCGTTTTAACTAAATATATAAAACAAATTCAACTTAAAATCAATTATGAAATTATAAAGTTATTTAAAGCGAGCAATAAGGCTTCCGAAGACTTGGGTAACCATAAATGGGCTTTGCTTATCAATCAATGACTTTTCCTTCATGTTTCTTAAG
>NW_018399840.1:6446-6589 GCF_002168275.2 Theobroma umbraticum | reverse complement strand
ATTAATTATGAGATTATAAAACTATTTAAAGCGAGTAATAAGGCTTTTGAAGGTATATGTGGCTATAAATGAGCTTTTCTTATTAATCAATGGCTTTTCCTTCACGTTTCTTAAGGCAGACGGTCAATAATAATCTGTTTTAT
>NW_018399840.1:2025-6425 GCF_002168275.2 Theobroma umbraticum | reverse complement strand
ACCTAAAATCAATTATGAGATTACAAAACTATTTAAAGCGAGTAATAAGGCTTTGGAAGGTATGGGTGACTACAAATGGGCTTTTCTTATCAATCAATGGCTTTTCCTTCATGTTTCTCAAGGCAGACAGTCACTTATAAACTGTTTTAACTAAAAATGTAAAAAAATTCACCTTAAAACCAATTATGAGATTACAAAACCATTTAAAGCGAGGAATAAGGCTTTTAAGGGAATGGGTGACTATAAATGGATTTTTCTTGCCAATGAATGCCTTTCTCTTCACGTTGTCCAAGGTCGACATTCAATTATAATCCGTTTTAACTAAAAATATAAAAAAAATTCAACCTAAAATCAATTATGAGATTATAAAAGCTATTTAAAGCGAGTAATAAGGTTTTTGAAGGCTTGGATAACTATAAATGGGCTTTTCTTACAAATGAATGGGTTTTTCTTCAGATTTCCCGAGGTAAACAATCAATTATAATCTGTTTTAACCAAAAATGCAAAAAAATTCAACTAAAATCAATTATGAGATTATAAAACTATTTAAAGCCAGAAATAAAGCTTTCGAAGGTATGACTAACTATAAATGGGCTTTTCTTATCAATCAACGGCTTTTCTTTACATTTCTCAAGACAGACAGTCAATTATAATATGTTTTAATAAAAAATGTAAGCAAATTCATCCTAAAATCAATTATAAGATTGTAAACCCATTTAAAGTGAGTAATAAGGCTTTCGAAGGCTTGGGTGACTATAAATGGGTTTTTCTTGTTAATGAATGGGTTTTTCTTGAGGTCTCTTAAGACAAACAATCAATTAGAATTTTTTTCAACCAAAAATATAAAAAAATTCAACCTAAAATCAGTTATGAGATTATAAAACTATTTAAAGCAGGTAATAAGGCTTTTGAAGGCAAGTGTGACTATAAATGGGCTTTTATTTATCAATGAGTGGTTTTTTCTTCACGTTTCTCAGGGTAGACAATCAATTATAACTTGTTTTAGCCAAAAATGTAAAAAAATTCAGCTTAAAATCAATTATGAGATTACAAAATCATTTATATCGAGTAATAAGGCTTTTGAGGGAATAAGTGACTATAAATGGACTTTTCTTACCAATGAAAGCCTTTTTCTTCACTTTTTTCTAAGGCAGACATTCAATTATAATCCATTTTAACCAAATATATAAAAAAAATCAACTTTAAAGCCTTGAGTGACTATAAGTGGACTTTTTATACTAATGGATGACTTTTGGTTCACGTTTCCTAAGGTAGATATTCAATTATAACATATTTTAATTAGAAATATAAAAACATTCAAATTAAAATCAATCATGAGATTATAAAAATAATTTAAAGCAAGTAATAAGGCTTTCGAAGGCTTTAGTGACTATAAATAGACTTTTCTTGTCAATGAATAGCTTTTTCTTTATGTTTTCCAAGGTAAACATTCAATTATAATCTGTTTTAACTAAAAATGTAACAAAATTCAACTTAAAATCTATTGTGGTATTATAAAACCATTAAAAGCGAGTAATAAGGCTTTCGAAGGCTCAAGTGACTATAAATGGACTTTTCTTGCCAATGAATGGATTTTTCTTTACGTTTCCCGAGGTAAACATTCAATTCCAATTAAGTGCACTTTTCTTGTAAATGAATGCTTTTTTCTTCATTTTTTCTAGGACAGACATTCAATTGTAATACGTTTTAATCAAAAATATAAAAAAAATTCAACTTAAAATCAATTATGAGGTTATAAAACTATTTAAATTAAGTAATAAGTCTTTCAAATGCTTGAGTGACTATAAGTGGGCTTTTTATGCTAATGGATGACTTTTGCTTCACATTTCCCAAGGTAAGCATTCAATTATAATATATTTTAATAAAAAATATAAAACCATCCAAGTTAAAATCAATTATGAGATTATAAAAACAATTTAAAGCGAGTAGTAAGGCTTTCGAAGGCTTAGGTGACTATAAATATACTTTTCTTGTTAATGAATGGCTTTTTCTTCATGTTTCCTAAGCCAGACATTCAATTACAATCTATTTTAACCAAAAATGTTACAAAATTTAACTTAAAATCAGTTATGATATTATAAAACCATTAAAAGTAAGTAATAAGACTTTTGAAGTTATGGGTGACTATAAATGAACTTTTTTGCCAATGAATGATTTTTTCTTCATGTTTTTCAAGGCATACATTCAATTATAATCTATTTTAACCAAAAATGTAAACATATTTAACTTAAAATCAATTATGAGTTTATAAAATCATTGAAATCAAGTAATAAAGCTTTCGAAGGCATGGGTGACTATAAATGGGCTTTTGTTATCAATGAATGGGTTTTTCTTCACGTTTTTCAAGGCAAACATTTAATTATAATCTATTTTAATTAAAAATGTAAAACAAATCAACTTAAATTCATTTATGAGATTATAAAGCCATTTAAAGTGAGTAATAAGACTTTCGAAGGCTTGGGTGACTATAAATGGGATTTTGTTGCCAATGAATGACTTTTTCTTCATGTTTTTTAATGTAAAACATTCAATTATAATCTGTTTTAATCAAAAATGTAAAAAAATTTTACTTAAAATCAATTATGAGATTATAAAGATATTTAAAGCGAGTAACAAGGCTTTCGAAGGCTTCAGTAACTATAAATGGGCTTTTCTTGCAAATGAATGGGTTTTTCTCCACGTTTTCTAAGGTAAACAATCAATTATAATCTGTTTTAACCAAAAATGTAAAAAAATTCAACCTAAAATAAATTATGAGATTATAAAGCCATTTAAAGCGAGTAATAAGGCTTTTGAAGGTATGGGTGACTATGAATGGGCTTTTCTTCTCAATCAATGGCTTTTTCTTCATGTTTCTCAAGATAGACAACCAATTATAATCTGTTTTAACAAAAAATGTAAAAAAATTCATCATAAAATCAATTATGCGGTTGTAAAACCATTTAAAGCGAGTAATAAGGCTTGCGAAGGCTTGGGTGACTATAAATAAGCTTTTCCTACAAATGAATGAGTTTGTATTCATGTTTCCTGAGGTAAATATTTAATTGTAAACTGTTTTAATAAAAAATATTAAAAAATTTAACCTAAAATCAATTATGAGACTATAAAACTATTTAAAGCGAGTAATAAGGTTTTTGAAAGCATGACTGACTATAAATGAGCTTTTCTTGTTAATGAATGGCTTTTTATTCACGTTTCTCAAGGTAGACAATCAATTATAATTTTTTTTAACCAAAAATGTAAAAAATTCAACTTAAAATCAATTATGAGATTACAAAACCATTTAAAGCGAGTAATAAGGCTTTTGAGGGAATGAGTGACTATAAATGGACTTTTATTGTCAATGAATACCTTTTTCTTTACTTTTTCCATGGTAGACATTGAATTATAATCCGTTTTAACAAAAAATATAAAAAAAATCTAACTTCAAATCAATTAAGTGATTATAAAGCCATTTAAAGCAAGTAATAAGACTTTTAAAGGCTTAGTTAACAATAAATAGGCTTTCCTTACAAATGAATGGGTTTTCCTTCATGTTTCCTAAGACAGCAATCAATTATAATCTGTTTTAACAAAAAATGTAAAAAAATTCAACCTAAAATCAATTATGAGATTATAAAACTTTTTAAAGCGAGTAATAAGGCTTTTAAAGGTATGGGTGACTATAAATGGGCTTTTGTTATCAATCAATGGCTTTTTCTTCATGTTTCTCATGGAAAACAGTCAATTATAATATCTTTTTACCAAAAATGCAAAAAAATTTATCCTAAAATTAATTATGAGGTTATAAAACCATTTAAAGGGAGAAATAAGACATTCGAAGGCTTAGATGACTACAAATGGGCTTTTTCTGTAAATAAATGGGTTTTTCTTTACGTTTCCTAAGGTAAAGAATCAATTATAATCTGTTGTAACCAAAAATACAAAAAAAATTCAACTTAAAATCAAATATGAGATTATAAAACTATTTAAAGCGAGTAATAAGGCTTTTGAAGGTATGTGTGACTATAAATGGGCTTTTCTTTTATGTTTCTCAAAGCAGATAGTGATATATAATCGATTTTAACTAAAAATGTAAAAACAATTCATCCTAAAATCAATTATGACTTTCTAAAACAATTTAAAGGGAGCAATAAGGCTTTTGAAGGCATGGGTGACTACAAATGGGCTTCTCTTGCAAATGAATGAGTTTTTCTTCACATTTCCTAAGGCAAACAATCAATTATAATCTGTTTTAACCAAAAATGTAAAAAAATAAAACCTAAAATCAATTATGAGATTATAAAACTATTTAAAATGAGTAGTAAGGCTTTTGAAGATATAGATGACTATAAATAGGCTTTTCTTATCAATCAATGGCTTTTCCTTCATGTTTCTCA